>NC_135534.1:158755119-158932619 GCF_045843805.1 Urocitellus parryii | reverse complement strand
ACACATACACTGGGATTTTAAGTAGATGGCGACGCTTAAGAAATTGATGGTTCACCCATTTTGTAACTGCTTTTTAAATGACCTCTTTTGTATGTAAGAGTTCACAGAAATTAAATAGTTTTGAGTTAGATTTTTTTTGAAATTGTTGATTGAAGAAAGAAAGAAAATAATTTGTCACACTGTAAACTGCCACGAGTTTAAAATGCATTTGCCAAAGATAGAACATATAGCCAAGTCTTGCAGGATTTCAGATGGCAAACATTTTTATCTCAGAGTTCTAGATAGGATAAATGGATGTGAATAAGGTGTATTTTGACATCCTGTAGAGGGACCCTGATTACTGCTGATACAGTAAGCTGGGATTTAAATACAATCAACATAAACCCAATAAGCAACTCTTTATGTGCCATTTCCCATTCTTGCAAGTGAAAAGTTCATTTCCTTACAGAGATGCTCCTTGTCAGTGCAGCATGCTTTGAGAGAGGTGTTTTTCTGCCGCACATTCCTGCCTGGGTGGCTCTCTTGTGGTTGGAACACACTGTGTTTTCACTAACCTTAGAACCAAATAACTTGTGCCACACTTTTAAAATTAGATGTCACCTTCAGGGTTTTCCTTAAGTTAGTGGAGGTTCTGTGTGTGTGTGCATGTGTGTGTGTGTGTGTGTGTGTGTGTGTGTGTGTATGTATGTATGTTTTGGAGGGGAAGATTGGTTTTGGTTTCCCTCTAGCTAGAAAAGAGTTAATAAAACCAGATAGAGATAATGATCAATTGATAAATGGCTATCGAACCACATAGATGGTGTTAGATTGCTTCTTTGGCACTAACCCATTTCCAAGTAGATTTGAATCTAAGGAGACTTTAAGTCATGCAAAACATTTTACTAAAAAATAAACAAAAGTAAATTATACAAATGATGGGTCAAAAGTAGGAAAATATATCTTTTAGAGAAACTTGTACAACTACGCTGTCATGATGTCGTTGACCCAGCTGTTTCTGTGTGGGCATACAAAAATCTGTTTTGTGTGTACCTGTATGAAGTATGTGTAATAGTGAGCATTGGTGACTATATGGAAATAATCAGATTATAGGGAAGTAATTTATGCTTAATGATGCCATTTAAAACTAATATTAATTATACTATTTATGAAGGTTGAAAAATCACAATTTAAAAATGTATTATTACTTAACTATTTTTAATATGTTTTCTTTATTATTTTTGTTAAATTTCAATGTAGTTAGCGATTCCCCCTCTCCCTTTTTTTCCAGTCATGGTTACTAAATATTTACCTTCTGTGCATTTTTGGAAAGCACGTAAAAGAGGGTATGAGTAACATGTGTATGTGTATGTTTTTCTCCTTCAAGATGACATTTCAGTTTGTATAAATATTGTGTAAACTTAAATTCAAACTATGTATATATCTAAGTCTGTGTGGTGTACATATTTAATGTTTGTTTTCCTTACCTATAGTTCATCAGCAGTGCTGATTCAGCATGAGTGTGTGTGTGTATGTCTCTGTGTGTGTGTGTGTAAGAGACACTATTGAAGTCAACAATTTTGAGAAATATTAGTTCAATATCCGTATTAAGCCAATTTTTGTTACAGGAAAAAGTTTGTTCAATTAAATCAAGTATGCAAGATTTTGTATATCTCATTTCTAAGGCATAATAGGGTTTTTCTAGATGATTTTAATTTCTAAGTAAAAATTTATTCAGCTCATAAAATGAATAAAATTTATTTGGCACATTTTTATTTCCAAATTTTATAGTATAAAAACTAATATCTCTCTTATTATTTCTTTAAACATTAGAAAAGACTGATGGGTAGGGCTATTATAAAATGTTTAAAAACTTTTAGTATTTAAGTAGAGAAAAATTTGTGGGAAATGTGTCTTATGATAAATTGGGAAGCAGGGATGTAAAAATCTTTATCCTTTATTTAATACGTGCAAAGTTGGATTTCCTTAAATATAAATCTTCCATTCTGTCTAATGCTAAGAAAAAGACATCACAATCCAAAATCAGTTTAGATTTGGTGGGATTAATTATGTTCCCTAAAGTTTGAGATGTGACTGTTTGACTCCATTTTCCTTTCTACATTTTCCTCCTTCCAACATTGAAGCTTAATTTTCTTTTTTAAAAAATTTCTTTATATTCAGATGAATATTTGAGAACCTTGAAGGGCATAACTATTGACTTTTGTAAAGGAGTTCTTGGGTCAATTTGATCAGTGAGTGACAGGTCAAGAATAGGACCAAGAAAGGACCAGAAACCTTTCACTCTTCTCTGCTCATTTCCTATAGCCCAGAACCTTATTTTGCCCAGTATATGCTCAAGAGATACTGTTAAAAGCAACAATTAAGGCCTACTTTTGGAAAGTTCAAGAACATGAATATATATGTGTATATAATATATGTATATATATTAGGCTTTAAAAGATGATTTTCCAATTTGTTATGTATTTTTTATAGTTTACAGAAATAGCAAATAAAATTCTTTTAATGAACTCAAGAGATGGAATAATCTAAATTCTTAAGTCTTTTTAGAGAAACAAAACCATACAGGTAAATGACTATAGTCTTATAGTCCACATTTCACAAATTACTAGAGGCATTTATCTTTTAATATTGGTGAAGTATATTTAACCTGTTTCAAATAAAATGTAGATCCCTTAATAAGGTCTCCTTTCAGACTCAAGTGAAATACTAAGAATTATAAATGACTCTGTGCATCATTATATAGTAATTTAGGATTCACCCAATGATGTAACAAAATTAACAACATAATTTCATTGTGAAACTGTGTCTTATTAAAGAACAACTGTCTGACATTCTCTTACAGTTGCTTTATTTAACTTCATGCAAATATTATTAGTAGTGACATTTTTCTATTGTGCATTAGATTCTCTCATTAGCATGATGTGTTAGTTATCACCAGAGAAATCATTTCCTAGATAGGTGAGGGGCAAACCAAGAAAGCTAAAAATTAAATCAGCGATTTATATTAATACCAGAGCATCTGCTCACCAGAGATATGACAGCAAAGTAAACTTTCTTGCTAGTATAAAATCTAGCATTTTTCAAAGAAATGATAAATAAAATATATTATAAGAAATATATAACAACATTGCTGGAATTCATTAAAAGCATGCTCAGTATGAATTTTTCTCCCAATAGTCTTTTAGTTCTTTCAATTCATAAAGACAAAAGTACAGTCTCAGTTTGTGGGTTTTATATTTTAAAATGAAAATGATGTTGTTGTTTTTTCTGACTTCCTGCCCCTCCAGAAATAATTTGACTTTAAGTACTAACAATTTAAAAGGCACATATACGGTATTTCTTGTAAGTCAGATGCTTAATTGTGATGGTGGTTTGATTCTTTACAGTTCATACAATACATTTTCATTCTAAACCATATCCCACTCAAATAGACATCTCCTTTAACATAGAATGAATATTCTTGTTTAATAAGAGCCCTGAGTAAAGCAGTTGATAGTTAATGGTCTTTGAAAATGACTTTCATTGCCAGGCATCTTCCATCCCTAGGTTTCTTTCGGCAATTTTTCTCTCCTCCTCTTTTATTTCCCTCCTTACAGTTGGTGTATTTTGGTAATCATGTCTTACTTTAAAAAAAAATGACCAACCTTATGATCTCTGTGCTAAAATAAATATTTATATTAGGAGGCGTACAATTTTAGCCTGTTGAATTATTAGGCTTCCACCCTTGATTTAGGTTTCCCTCTAGTTTGAGTGCTAATATGTTTTATTTTGAAGTTTAAACACTAGACATTTATTTAAATATAATTCTTAACATCCATTTTGATAATATAACACCAAAATAAGAATATTTAGGTATTTGTTAAAGTGGAAATTATAGCATAGAGACAGGTACTTATGTTTTGGCCTGTACTTTGCAAGTCTCTGGCTAACATGCAGATTTCACTTAACAGGTACTGTCTAGTTTGTAATGAAATGGGAAAGTAGTAGGTCATGTACACATAGCATTCCACATGAATGCAAACAAAACATGCATAAATGTATTCTCAGATTTGTATGCAGTATATGTTAAAACCTGTGCATGTATTTCAAGTTTATTTTCAACATGAGACATTTAAATAAATCTGAACACCGTAGGTGAGCATTTTGAAATTATTTAGTTTCACCTACTGTATTTTTCTGTCATCTGCAAACAGGTCCATTGTGTTTATATAATTCCTACCACCTTTTGCTAAGGTGATTTAAGTAACCACAGTTGAAAGCCAAATCCCTAAAGGTCTAGATATCTTATCTATAATTATAGATATTTTTAATAATTATATTTATAATTGTATCTTCACATTCACTGATAAATCCAATTATTCATGTATAGCTTTATGGAAATTGATTAATGCAGTAACAGGACTGATTTGGGCTTCCACAGCAGTATAGCCTCCCACTCCTGTGTCAGGGTTAAGAGCCACGGCAAATCCTCCCTAACTAATTAGATGCTGAGTAAGGCATCACTAAGAAGTTGGGGCAAAAGGGAATGGGTGGCAGCCAAGGCAGGATTGCAAGGACTCCAGTGATAGTGAAAGCATTCGAGTTTGCCAGGTCGTTGTGACACAGGGAGCCGATTCCAAAGGAACAGTCCGTTATAGATAGTGAGCTGGCGTCATCCACTTCAATGAAAAACAAAACTAGCAGTGCTTCTTCCTCTCCACCTGATGTGCATTACACACATTCACTCAGAGAAAGTTACAGTGGGCACCCACCGTTACAATCTGCGGAGCTTTAGCCAGTATATGCCTTGTAAGCTTAAGTAGATAATGATTCTGGAGAGCCATAGAGGTATTTTCTGAAACTGGCCCTCTAGATTAGAACATATATCAAGGGGAATGAGAAGAAGTTGGAATTTGCTTTTACCTTGTACCCACAATCGGAACCATAGTGTTTAAATTATTTAAGGAGTTAACCCCCCACCCCCAACCCCCGCACCCAAAGAGTGCTGTCAGAGAACTTTGTGGCAGTAGTGAAAACAGTGAATTGGGGATGCCTTTTTTGGTGAAAGAAATTTTCTCTGGGACTCCTGCTTGTTATTATGGAAAGAACGTGGGACATAATGGTTCCAAGATTTCCTTTCATTTAAGGCTTGGAGCCTGGTTTGTTATGGGTGTGAGAGTGTATTCTTCACCCTGTGCAAATTTTCCTGTACTTTTTGTGGTAGATCGTTGTTGCTCAGTGACCACCCTTCTCTAGGTCTTGGTCAGAAGATTGTTGGTTGTGGAAATGGTTGATCTCACCTCTGTCTGCCAAAGCTGATGCCATTTTTATTTCCAGGAAAGCGGCTGGCTCCCACATTTGGCTTGGTGATTCTCATCTACTAGACCTGGGAGTTGGGGATTGGAGGGGTGGGGAAAGGGAGTCAAGAGACCTTGTTCAAGGAACTTTAACAACTACTAAGCTTAAGAGGAAAAAAGGGAAAGGGGTATAGTTCAGAAACAACAGCCTGAGCAAAATAACAAGTAACAGAGGGACCCCTCCCCCCAAATAAGATAAACTAGTAAATGTGTAGGAAAATTAAGAAAAAAAATTCTGAGCAGCTCAAACTTTAAGAAGTCATAATATGTGAGGAGGGTGCAGATGACACCCCCAAAATGAAGCCTGGTGTTGTGACATCTGGATAACCCCACTGTACTGCCGTCACCTTTCCAGATTTAAAAGAAACTTTAGAGAAGAGGAAAAGATAAAAGTATTGATTCTTTTTTTTAATTTGTATGTTCCCTGTAGGAAGCCTCGCAAATTTCATAGTGTACATTCAAACCCTCAGGTGAAAAATTTATGACTGGCGTTCATCTGGGTGAGGACAGTGTGCAGTGTCATTCTGTTCAAACGCTGTTGTGTAGCATTTCATGCCACAGAGTGCAGGGATCTGGAGAAGAGGGGAAACGCTGTATCTTTTGCTTCATTCACAGTTTTCCTTAATGGAAATGCTCCTGGAAAAACAACGCATTACTCAAACTGACGAGTTTAGAAATCAGATTCTCAGCTTATTAATCATCATTCCAATTAAAAAAAAGAATTGATCCTTTAACAACAAAATAATATCCCTTTGTTTTTCTTTAATTAAGCCCATCAGTTTTTCATTTTTCTCTGTAAAGAAAAGGAAAATAATCTTGAGCTGTAGGAAGTTACTCATTGAAACTACTGATTCCCTTGAGTGTATCTAACATCTTATTTACTCAATACTTTGGAACTGTATAATGTTATTTTGCTACTGTCTTTAGGGTTTATGTGTCATGGGGGGGTGTTGATTTATAAATCTTATTATTTTTTTGTTGACAGAAATTTACTTAATGACCTAAATACAGGTTAGTGTGTTCTAACTTCCTATTGTTTTTCTCAGAGACCTAATTTCTTTCTGACTTTATTCTCCTTTCTCCTCATTTTTCTTATTCCAAATTCTTCCTTACTTTTACTGGCTCCTTTTGACTTAATTTGAAGAGATGGAAATGTACCTATGACTAATAATAACTGAATAAATCAACCTTTTGCCAGTCTATCCTTCTAGCAGAGATGTAGGGAAAGAGGAGTTATCCTCATGTATGTGGTGACAGAGGGACTGTCCCAAGCTGTGCTCTAGGAGGGTTCTTTAAGCAGGGGCCTGGGCTTATTATCATTCAGAGTTGCTGAAAGGCAGCTCTTTTTGATCCTTAGCCTGTGTAAGAAAGTGCTTAGCTGATAACTGAAGAGAGATTTTGCTTTCTTTTCCTTTTTTTTTTATAGGATAAGATTTACTATTTTATCCTATAGACTTACTATTTTATACTATAAGACTTAATATCTACACGACAGCAGTTTCTTAGAAGGAGGAAAACAAAAGGGGCGGTACATTAGGCAGAGGATATGATGGAGACAAACTACATGATAAGAGTTAACTGGAACACTTAGTAAAGGAATTGAACTGATGGCAGGGCCAATATGAACGGATGATGTTATGAAATGGAAATGTAAGACATGTAGTACACACAACACCTAAGGAAGATTCACTACCGTTTTGTATTAGTAAATGTTAACTCGTTGTCTCACAAGGCATAGAGATTATTAAAATTGACAAGATCAAAAAGTATTTTATATGGAAGACATGGCTTCCAGTATTTACCTGTTATTATGTTGTGTGATTGTCATGAATTTTTCAACTTTGCTAAAGTGCCTTTTAGTGGCTTTTGGTTCTCTAGATAGTTCTCAAGACTCACATTTGATGATCAGATTGCCTGAACTGGGTGTCTTCAAAGAAAAATTTCAGGGTAATGAATATTTTACATGACAAAAAATAATGACTTTCAGCTGGCTTAACCTAATAACAAAACTAATGTTAAAACGAGAACCTCCATTAGCAGGATTTTAATAATGTTTTTTTTTCTTCTATTAAAATTAAAGCAAGAAAGATTTAATTGAGTTACATCATTAGGATGGCTATTTGGGGCACCTAATCAGGCATGGGTAAAGAAAGCTGCCCACTGATGTGCCCTCTGCCAGTGCCAGAGGGCAGTGGGCATGATTGGGATGCCATTTTCAAGATATGGGGAGTGAGTATACACCGAGTGTGTTCATGAGAATGTCCCTTCAGGAAGAATGCCTGCAAACATTATTTTTATTGAACTTCATGTCAGAACATAACTCAGAATCAGCAGTGTTATCTGGTATATCATCTTAATATTGCTTTACTTTTCTTCTTCTTCTTCTTTTTTTTTTTTTGTAGGTATAAATACCTACAGCAAGTACAGAAAAAGTACCAGAAAGAAACAAAACCAAAGTCCTGTTCCAGACTTTGGAAAAGGACTTACTGTCTTGCTATGGAAAATATGAAAAAATCCCATATTGTCACGTGGTAGTGCATTTATAGGTGGTGAATAGGCACACGGAAAGTATCTTACCTTATTTGTTGGCAGGTTGATGCCAATTAAGTGAGTTATTTTTAGGTGTGGTGAGGATTTGTAAATAGCACTCTCAAATGCAATCAGCCTATGGATGGGTCACTCTAAAGAGGCATCCCTACCCTAGGAATCTCAGAATACTGGTGCCTTAGGCCAGATAGTCTTGTTGCTCTTTGAGAATAGCTTTTTGATGAAATTGCTCATTGTCATTCATTGGGAAGTCAGACAGTTGTTTCTTATTTTGTCATTGCCATTTTCAACATGCGGGAAACTGCAATTTTGTTCAAATAAGTTTTCGAATTTTTTTAAAAATCTGGGAAAGAGACACCAAGCTGAGATGCTGACTCAGACTTCAAACATCAGCATTTCCCTTCCTATTCACTTTTTTTTTGTTCTTCTGAACACCTTTGACAACTAATCATGGGACTGGATAAATCTTAAAATATGTTACCAGTCCTATTATCTACTAAATAGAGTTCTTCATAGAGAAGAGTTTTTCATTTTTACTTTATCTTTGACATTTATTATAAATTAAGTGGGAAGAGGGGTAGAAGAGTTAGAAGTCCAACATCTGGGAGAGCTTGTTTCAGTAGGCAGCCTGGAAGCCAGAACCATGGCTTCTTACAGGTGAGATGTGTTATGGGAATAAAGGCCTTGTGCATTTAATGAACCCCGCCTGCCTGTCAGCTTGGTTTTTCATGCACCATTGTTGTTCAAATAAGAAAAAGAGAGTGTTCACAGCCCGTGGTGAGATTAGAGTAATGAAAATGAAGTGTTAATCTGTTGATAGGAAGCACATCCTATATCCTGCATCCCGGCCACATTCATGCATGTATAATATATTCCAGGTTTTCTCATGACCAGAGACGCTTGGATGTTCATTGTATTAAAAACACCCTTTTGTTAAAAGTGAGAAGTTGGCTGTTTTGGCTTGTGTAAATAGTTATTTTAAATAATTTCTTAATAAACCAACTGCTGCCTGCCTTCTGAGGATTCTGATAACCCAATGCTCCTGTGTGTGCCAGTGTTCCTGTACTTTTGATCTTATTTCTTTACAAATGCAGAGTGTCGAGATGATTCTTCATCGTAAGTTCCACCGAGATATCCTTTTGTAGAAATCAGTGCTTAATAGAAAGGAATTAGTGAGAGAAATACTTTTCTCCCCATAGAACACAGATTACATAAAATTAAACATTCACTATCATTATGTTTTATTTTCATCCTAAAACAATAGTGCAAACAAAAGTAATAAAACCAGGAGTCTTCTAAAGTGGCTTACATATTTGCAGTCAGTTTCTATGATGTGAACCTGAGGAGACCCGCTTTGAGGTTTGGTCATCAAGGGAAGGAATTGATTGTGTGTTTTCCAAAACTTGCTTTTTGGAATGATGTAGAAGGTAAATCAACATGAATTATACTTCCCCTAGAATTCTTGTTTTAATCTTTTTCTTTTACTATTTTACTCAGTACTTACATATGAAGTGTTCTTTTTCTTTTTAAACAAAGCCCCAAACTTTAAAAAGAAAATAAGTTTAGGCTCAGATTGTAGCAAATAAGTAAATATAATAATGTGAACATTGGTTCAGGACCCTTTACAATGCATGCTGTGCTATAAGATCTTCAATTTAAAAAGCACCTTAAGAAATTGTTAGGAAAGAAGTGTAAAAGGAGAGGGGAGAGGTAAATTAATGAAGGAGTTCCAGGTGTCTGTTTCTAATTGCTCAAATTTCAAACATAATGGAAATTAAGGAAAAATGTTTCCCATAAGGAATATATCATACTGTCACTCAGGTATCAGGCCTGAAATTGTATTCATGGGTATTTTCTCTTTTCCTGTTCAACTAGGGGTTAAGGAATGCAGTATAATCGTTATGATTTTGTGAACTGTTTACTTAAAGTTGTTGAAGTTGTTAAGAATCAAGAGAATTTGGGGATTAAAGTCTGATTGTGAAGTATATTTGGCATATGTTCAAGGATTACTTTCTTTAGGTAAAAATGAAAGAAAAATGTTTCTCTTAGGAAGGAAGCACCTAATTAAAAAAATAATCTTTCAAGCATGTGGTCTAATGATGAAACATAATTATAAAACACTACCCTGTAGTTGATCCAAATCTTACTCTAGTAAGTTGATATATCACTGGTCATAGCCTACATCGTTCAATTTGCATGAACATCTAAGCTTTCCCTCAACTGGAGTAATACATCAGAGTTAACCTGTTTTTAATATAGTTGAGTAAAATGAAAAGTTACTTTCTTCTTTCTGCTAAATGGGATATTTAAAATTTGTAAAACCCACTAATAGGTAGAAATGCTGTGACGTTGTGGTTGAATGGAAATAACACAATATAAGAAAGTTTCTCCTTGCACTTGTTTTCAGTTAGGAGAAAGAGCAAATAAAAACAAGTACATGGTGATTTTGTCATAGACATCTGCTTCTAAGTAACAGTCATTTTTAAAGAAATATTGCCATGACTTTTTAGGTCATTTGAAACCTACAAAAGTGGCTATTTGATGTAAATGTCAGATGGTGGCATACATGTGGAGTCAGTGAAGATAAGTATTTGTTATTATGCTATTTATGCATTTTAAATGTTGATTTTAAAAATTTACCTTGAAGACATGTCCTGTTTTCATATTAGGGTCCGTTTTCACTTAAGTACGTGATAGCTCTAGAAAGGAAGTGCAGAAGTGTTAACATGTGAGGTTGTAAAACGGATGTAAATCTGAGTAATAGCTTGCCATGGACATCTTTTCTGGGTTGCAGAGAAGAATGTGGTTGATTGGCGATCAGGGTAAAAGCTTGTTGCATCACCCTACAGAGCTAGGTCACCAGTTCTGAATTTACCATTTAAAACACTCTTTAGTTATGAAAATGACTTGGTGTGGTGGTTTATGCCTATAATCCCAGCTATTTAAGAGGCTTAGTTTGGGGGGATCATTTGAGCCCAGGAGTTCAAGTTCCAGCTGGGCAGTATAGTGGGAGACCGCCCCATCTTTAATAAAACAAAACAAAAAACTACAAGAATGACTCTCTTGCTTCATGCTTAAATTTTATTGAACAACTCTATTTTGAATGAAACCTGCTACCCATTGCCTTCTTTGATACAAACTCAAGAAGTATGTATTTTTTAATCTCTATTTAAGAACCCTCTTGTTACTTTCTTCCACAAACTCTGCGAACTCTTTGCAGTAGTATGAAAGTTTAAAGATCAAGACTTGCCTAGAAGGGCCATGTGGAGGTAATGAGAATTAAACCAGTGGAGTGGGTCTAGTGGGGACCGTGGTGAACCAGAAAGCTACGTCTCAACCACAGTGAGGTGGCTGCTCCTTGGCTGCAGCCAGTCATTGCCAGGTGAGAGTGCAGGCCTCATGTTGCCAGCTCTTCTTCTTCTTCTTTTTAATGAGAAGCCAGAAATCTAATTTTTTATATGAAATCTCTTGATTTTGAAATCTTGGCAACCTATTCAAATATTTTAAAAACTGTGTGGTCCAAGCAAAACTCATCTGCAGGCTGTATTCAGCCCACTGGCTGCCAGAGAGAAACCTCTGTTTTAGATAATATTTTAATGGATGAAGATAATAGTTTCATTGCATGTGATCATTCATCTTGGGAATTCCCCACTGAGATGAACTGAATTCTTCATTTTTTTTTCCCTCCCCACAATTAAAAGAAAAGATTTAGTAAATATATTTCTGGCGTTACTGGTTTTGATGTATAGCTTTTTTTCCTTGTGACCCATATCCAAAGGAAAAAAAAATCAAATGTGTGGGCAAAATGAAAATAGTCAAATGATTTAAATAAAGGTGGAAATGTAAGGATTTTAAGAGTTATGGGGAAAGAAAAGGAGATTTCTAAATCCTGAAAAGAATTCCATGATTTGTGTAAGTAATTGACATAGACAAAAAGCTGAATTCAACTGTAAAAAGCTTTTCATCTCACCTTTAAGCAGTGAATTCTTGGCCCCAAATCTTTGCGGGATTGCTATAATTTACCAGGCAATTGATTATGATGTCACGAGGAGGAGATGGACCACAAGGGGAAAACTTCCCCGTACTAATTCGTGCTAGGCCAATATTTTATCCTTGCTTCAAGAAAGCATCATTTATATTGTATAAGATGAGGTTTTCAATGCCTGTCTATATTTTTTGAAGGGGCTCTTTAAAGGAAATAATCTATTCATAATTGAAATTCTCTAGGCAAATCAGATATCAACTTTTTCAACAGAACAGGTAATTAATTGGTTTGAATTTCAAATTGAAGGTCATCCTGTTATTGATTTTCGTGGGAACAGGAAACAAGAACATCTTGTTAAAATGATCTGCAAATGGGACCTAGGTGTGCCTCAGTTCTGTCTAGGGTCTTGTCACTGGACAGTGTCAAAACCCAATCAGAAGGAAGCCATCTCTGTTGTAAACATAACAACTGTTGGTTTGCTTCCAGGACTGCAGAGAAGAGCTGAACTGGAGAAAAGACCAGAGATTAACATTTTGTAGTATTCTATCAAGGCAGGTATTTCAAATCAAGAGCTGGTGCAGCTTCTAACAAAACATCTGTCAGTGTGTCAGAGGGATGTTGGAACACCACCTTCAAGAAGTTCAGCATCAACACAGCTGTGACTTAACACTTTCAGAAACCTTTCAACTGGGAATTAGATAAAATATCTTTAATACAAGAGGAGGGGAGCACTGAAGAAAGGGGGTGGTGACAGGGGAGGATGAAACAATACACCTGGGAGATAATATTAATTTTTTAAAAATAATATTTATGCCTGTGTTTGAGAGAAGGGTTTCTTGTTCCACATGCCAGGCTATTTTAAAGCGGTCATTCTCTCTTGGCTGTGTTTATACTGCTTAAGGATGGTATAATGTACAGGCAACACAGACAAGTGGGTGGCAAACACTGGGGCCTTTCTGAACTGGAGTGTTTTTGAATGTTAGCTGGGCTAAACAAGTTGAAATGTAACGCAGCTCTTCTTATGGTTCAAAGTGAAATTCTTAATAAAAATAAATAAATAAATAAAAGACCAAGTTTTCTATTCTAAATACCCTGGAGCTGTGAATGCAGTTATTTCCAAGTTGACATACTTCTGTACAGGCATGACAGTGGCACCAACCATCTACATTAAGCCCTAACATTCCACAGAACCATTTTAGGTTTATTATGAGCTTCAAAGCCTGCTCATCCCCAAGAGAATATCAAGTTTAAGCATGTCACTGTGCCACAGTCACAGTTAACTTTCTTGAATTGAAAAGTACCTTTTCACAGGCAGATTTTCTTCAGGTGACCCTTGAAATTTCTCAGTTCAGTACAGAATGGTTTCTCTGACCCACTTTTGCTGCCCTCCTGAAAGCTGTAGATTCATCCTGCTGGCCCTGGTTGGAAACTACCTCTAAGTAAATTGGCACTGGTCACAGTTTGTGTCAACACCTTCTTTCAGCTTCCTGGAGCTCAAGGCATCGATCCTGTCCTCCCCATTCCCAGTTAGGTTTTCATTGTAGTCATTAAAAATGTAGCTGAGGGGGAAATCAAGAACATGTAGAATTGCTGCTGCTGTTATGATATTTAGATGTTTCTCACCATAGAAGACTGAAGATTTGGAGAGGATCATGGACTGATCTCCTGGGATATTTGTTCTCTCCTTAAGGAAAGGAAGTCTCCATTTCCTGAATGTAAAATTTCTTCTTTTGGAGCCTCCTAGTTTTTAATTCCTACCTCAGTTAATAAACCATCTCTGTCTATTCCTTGCGTCTCAGAGATGGAACCTGATGGACTAGTCAGCATTGCAAAGGTCACCCTAAACTATTGGCAGAATACACTGCCCTTTGTTGCTCAGCCATGATAATGCTACTGTAGCAGTTAGCTGGATGTATTAGACTGCACGACTTTTCCAGAATACCAAATTGTCTATTCAGTTCTTTTAAACACCTGATGGAATGCCCATTCAAAAGCTGTCTCAAGTGTATTTTTGAAAGGGGTCTTAATGATACTTGAAACGTCAGTGCTTTGGCCACAGGAGAGATAATCTATGCAGAGTGTGTGTTGGATTGTTTTGCTTCTGTAAAAAATACTTTAAAATGATTCTCATCTTTCCGAGTTTTCCTGTAGTCTGAAAGTACTGATGTTCTAACAAGTTTGAAAATTCAAGGTATTTAAAAATTTTCCTTTTTTAATAGTTTGTCTTCTGTTAGTGCCACAGTACTTTAAGATTATGCTTTTGCCTTTTTTAAGGAGAAAAAAAAACTTAAAAGCTTCATTTCTTTTCATATTTACTCATAATACAAAAGTGTGTTTCACCCTTTTTCTATCTTCAAATTTCACAGTTTATTTACTGAAATACTACTTAAATTATATTCAGTATTATAGAGGAACAATTAATGATCATGTTACTTGAGACAGGGGAACTATACTTGACATAGTTTTTAATTTGCATGCTTAAGCTGGTTTTGGTGGCTCCAGTACACTCTTGATACAATTCTTGTATACAGGTAGTGTCTTTATCTTGGCGCTTCCTAAATAGAAATGAGAAAAGATCCCAAGTGTAAGGTGCTGTGACTTCCACTAGTTATTTTCACTTATGCAGATATTTGGGCCTAATTACTTTCCCAAATGTTTGCTTTGCCACCTATGCTTCCATCCGCTAGTTCTGTATGTCCTAATCAGATTGGGTAAGCCATTTACTCATTTAGAACGACTTCTTTGGTGTCAAAAGGAAGACTCTGGGAAATCCCTTTAATTTGTCTTTTAGTGTCTTTGAACCTCACAGCAGATGTATCCTGCTTTCCTTTCATGCATCCATTCAGTTGTTTCCTATCGAGACAGACAAGCCCATCTAAAGAAGAATATATTCCCTTTCTCTCTAAAGTAATAGAATGATCAAATAATTTTTTGTTGTGGTAATTCAACAGAGGGAACCAAACAAAATGACTTAATAGAGAATGGCTATCCCTGAGTTGAGGCACTGAACAGTATTTGAGAACAAGTGATAGGGATAGAGTTTTGTGTTGTAGGTTCTTCAGGACCCAAATGTTGGTTGAAAGGACTTTCTTTTCTTTAACCCACAAGTATATTTATCTTAGAATAATAATCACTTCATGCTGTTCTTTTTTTTTTTCTAGTTGACCCATTCTCCAGACCTTTAAAAAACTTTTTAAGTGGATGTAAATTCCATTTTAATTAGACCAGTGCAATCTAATACTGCAATGAGCCAGGAATGGAAGAAACATTCTGGATGTTAATACAACCCAAATCAACCATAGCCAGATAATTCCCCTGATCTTTGTAACAACCCCCTTCCCCACCTCCACAATTAAATGACCCTGTTGTTCTGGAGTTTCAACAAGACATTTAAGGTTCATTTAAAAAAATGATCATCCTTTACAGGATTCTTTGCTCTTGCATTTCTCTTTCTTTCTTCCTCTTGCCACACAGCTGTCACTGGTATAGGAGAAAGATTGGGGGGAGGGGAGGAGGAGGAAGCCTTGTTCAAATCGTGTCACGTAGCACTAATTCATCTGCTCTCATTAGAGGGAGCGAGGGACAGCAGTGATGGCCAAGAGCTGCACTCCACACATGACACACGAACAGTTTGGGGAATAGAAAATTGCTTTCTCAGGAAGCCCAGCCAATTAAGGACTTGACCATATTGAATGTCAAGTGTTAATTTAGGTTTTTCTTCATTTTCCCAGTAGTAATGCGGGTCCTGTGATGAGCAAATACATGTCAAGTAAAAGTTGATTGCATGAAGGACCTGGGTATTATATGTCACTGACAAGTCACAAATGTACTGAAGTCTTTTAACCCCTTAGGTGAGTGTGGTGGGGGAGAGGGAGGGAAGAAGGGGATTAATGGTACCATAATGATAAGAATAGATGGTGTGTGTGGGGGTAGTGTGGATGGTACAGGCAGGAATGGTAATTCATGCAAAAAAACCTGGGAATAGGACAAATCCTACTCTGAGGGCATAAACAGAGGCCCTTGAAAAGCATACATATATCTGATTCCGCCCCAGTGCCAACACATTGTCCACAATATGTATTTGGTTTACTAAGATTTTATGAAAAATAGTATACTCTGTGGTCTTGAACCAGGAAGTTCCTCATTAATATTTGAGAGAAATAAAACATTCATAAATGACTATGCTATTTTGGATATTTCAATGCTTCAGCTCAGTGCAGCTATAAAATTTCTGGCTATTTCCTTACAATTTTAGTTCCTAATTAATAATTCGTTTAAAAAATTGACCTATGTAATACCATGTCATAGGAAAGAGGCAAAGCATAAGATTGAGAGAACGTTTGTTTTCTGTCATTAGTGCCTCCCCAAGATGGTATTTAGCCAATAGAAGCTGGTGGAAGGGAGGTCCATGGGTGTCTTTCATTTCCTTTTGTGCCCAGTTGTGGAAGGGAAAGACATTCCAGCTTCAGTGAGTGAGTGAAGTACCTTTGCCTTTTCCTTTTTTCAACTAAATGTTGAATGTTGCCCATCATGTATAGCATCTCATTTCCATTCATCAGCATTCATTTACATATGAATGTTGTCAAAATAAGAGAATGCCTGTTTCTGTTGGAATTGTACAAGTAGCAAGTACAATGTAGTCCAAGCTATCTTAAAGCAAAACTCAAGAACCATCACTCACAATCTAGTCCTTGTTTTTCTTTAAACATGGGACCACTTCTCCTCTTCATGTCTTTGAAGATATACTCTTAAAACACTTTCTTGAAGAATACTCTCTTCTGTTTATTCCAAAGTGTTAACACTCTTGCCTTTGTATGTTGACAATGCTTATACTTTGATAACTTAAGTGTGATAATGCATGTATTCTGGCAGCAAAAATTACTACTAGACTCTCTCTTCCCCTCAGGTTAGAAACTACTATCATTAAGGAATAATTAGGAAACAATTCCAAAAATTTATTGTTTCATAAAGTAGGATTTTCTTAAAAAAGAGTTCTTCTAATTAGGCTCTTGATATTCCATCAAGATGGAATATCAATTCTTTAACATCTCTCCCACCTGTCTCAAAACCAAACCAAATGAACTTAGCTGTCTTTCCCTTCCCATTCTGATAAGCTCCATCTGTGGGACTCTGATGGCATTGAGAGAGGACTGTTTAATTACAATCCCGATTGTCAGCAGCTTCTCTTCCGCTGGTGTGCTGAGAGACTTAAGTAAGTTTCCATAAAGTAAATTCTGATGATGGCAGCTCAGGTTGCTGATTCAAGTTATTCCTCTCTTCTGTGTCACTTTTGACGGATGGTACCTAATGCAATCAACCACTGGCCCAGAGAGCCCCTTTCCTTGGTTGCTTTCCTGAGTGGACCGAGGTTCCCCTCCTCCCTTGATCTTCCTTTGGGCACTCACTTTGCCTTGCCACCCCCACTAGGACTTCAGCCCGAATAGGAGGGAGAAGAGCAGCAGCACTACTCAGGACAGGCTTTTCCTAAACCTCCATCTCCCAATGGTGAAGCTGGAGCTGTCTCCCTTTGCGTGCGTTTTTGATAAATTTAAGAAGTCAAATCGCTGACACAGATAGATAATCCAAGTGTATAGGGTGAAGAGTTATAAATTAACACATTATTCCCTCTTAATGTGAAATACTTGAGAATGCATTTTCTCAGTCCCCTGACATCTACCCAGTGAGGGCTCGCATTGTACTTTTCAAGTGGCATTGATTTGTTAAAGCGCTGAATTAGCATCTCTGGCCAGCTGCCTGATCCACTGTTGTATTGTGGGGCTCCAATTCCTCCTCTCTCCCTCTGCCATCCCTTTTCCCTCCTTCAGTCTTCCTTTCTTTCTCTCTTCCTCTCCCTTCTGACTCTCTCTCCTCTTCTGTTTTGCTCCTTCCTGCCTCCTCCTCACTGGTTTTCGCCCCTCCCTTCCTGTCACTTATATTTCTTTCAGTGGGGTCCCCTACCTCCTCTCTTACTTGTCCTTCTTTTCCCCTTTTGTCCTAATTCTCCTTTCCTTTCTCATCCCTGAGATTTTTCTCTCACTTGGTGTTGGAGTCTGTTAACTCTGTGGGGTGTGTGTGTGTGTGTGTGTGTGTGTGTGTGTGTTGATTTAGCCAATCCCATGGCTCTAGAAGTCCTGAAATGAAGAAATTAACGTGTGTTTCCACCTGCATGTATGTGCTGTCTGTAATAGAAGTCAGTCAGAAAAATCTCACTTATTTTTGCTTTCTAGAAATTGGAAGGTAATTTATAGAACTTTTAAACCCGTATTTCTAAATGTTATTTGACATAGTAGACTGATCTTCTGCTTCAAGGAAAATGGAAATCGCCAGTGATTATCATCCATGGGATCGCCTCTTATGTACTCAGCAAATTAAGTTGATATTTCTGCAAATTTTTAATTTTTTGCAGCTTTTTTTGAATTTCAGTGAACTTATTCTTCTTTAGCTGTTTCTGTATTCTGATTCCACTTGTTCACAGTGGTACAGTTTATATGGAGTACTTTTCACTGTGGTCTTTTGGACATGGAATGATTATCTAATATGTGATGCATCAATGTTCTGTAGTGATGAATATTTAGATTATAAAACTGGTTCAAATATCTCTTCTTTTAGTGATGTGTCCCAATTCCAGAGATCTTCAGAGAACATGCATTGCTGATGACATGCATCAGGTTGCTGCCTGACTGCTGCACATACAGGTTCACAGACCTATACTCATTTATTTCTTTAGATTTTGGTCCCAGACACTTTGGGATCACTGTGTTGATTAATTTGACATAATCAAAAGAATGGTGTTATTTATTTGAATTTAGGCATTGTCTTCTGTAATTTTAATCTCACGTCTTCAAGTGGTTCTGTCTTCAATTTTAGTAGGTATTCCACTAAGAACATCAAAAATTAATTTGCATATATACATTGATAAGAAAGCAGATAACTTGAAGAAAATCAGGTCTGTATTGTGTTTCATATAGGTTAAAACGACAATTTGATTTTGGCACTTACATTTTGAAATGGAAATATTTTACATAGGTTTTTATAATCTTTGCTTTGGTGTTAGGTAGATCCTTCCAAAACAAATACAATTTCTTCTTTTTGTAAAAAACTAATTACTGTCTCCTTTTTAGAGTTATCATGGCTTGGCTGATGTGAAGGGATTAGAGTGACTTTTCAAGGCATGATAATGTCTACTTAAAGGAAGGAGAAAGAAAAAAAAAGTCTTTTAACTAGGGCTTAAGACAAATTCCAGCTACTAAGGAGATAAAAATTGTGCTAAAGACGACAATTTGGTTTTATTTTATATGTGCATATTAAGTTGCATTGAGATCGTGTCATTTTGTATTTTGGGGTATTCTTGTAGATGAAGTGGAATGTTCTTCATTTGTTGCTGCATGGGGGTGACCTCACTTCCATGAGATGAAAGCTCAAACACCCCCTTCTGCAGGGATAGTCACAGCTCACCTGGCTGCAGGAAGGACAAACTTGCTGCCTTCTAGGACTGCTTGTGACTACAGTCACAGGGACAAAATAGTAGGATAAGGTTGAAAGTGAAAGTGCTTCACATGAAAATAATACTGAATGATCAGAAAAGGAAAAGAAAAATCTGGAAAGTGGACTTTAATAGTGAGAACTTGAGGGCAACCCAAAAAAGGGATGCTTTGGTAGTGTAAAATTATGGCTTCTGGTAGCTTAAAAAATTAATACTATTGTGATTGGATATAAAGGGGTATCAGAGCAGATTTCAATTTAAGAACATTCCAGAATGGAGATGTAGCTAAGTGGTAGAGCACTTGCTGGTATGTGTGAAGCTCTGACTTTGAGTTCCAACAAAACACATCCAGAAAATTAATAAATTAATATTTTTACTCTTTCAGTATGGTTTTGTTTTTATTTTTTGCAGTGCTGGGTATTGAACTCAGGGCTTCTTGGATAGTTAGGCAAGCACTGTTCCACTGAGCCCCCATCCCTAGGCCACTTGATGTGATTGTAATATTTTTGTGGTTTACACGTGTTTGTTTCTTAGTTTGCCATTTGTTACTTGAAGGCAGAACTTTGCGCAAGTAATAAAACCAATAATTCAGTTTTTAAAAATTTAATGTTGTTGCTTTGTTTTGGGATACTACTTTAGCCATATGAAATGGTTAAGTGTACCTGTTTTGGAATTCATTACCTTTGAATTTTTCTCTTAAGTTCTCAGGAAATGGCAGAATTATTTCTGTTTTTGCATTTTGTAAGTTTCAATTAAATGTCACGTAATCGTGAAAGAACTGACACCTTTGTAAGTAGTTCCCAAAGCAAACCGTCTTGTCAGTAATCATAACCTAGTTATGAATACAAATGTAAAGTTTATTTTTTTAAGAGGTCCAAAACAAAGAGGGGGGAAAAATCCACATGGAAACACAGCCTCATACAACTCAAGGAATAAAGCATCTCTGCACTTAAACATAAGACTTTGAATAGTAGCAGTAATAATAAGAGAGAACTTTGGCATCTGCCCAAGTGCTTGTTTGAGAGGGATCGGCAAATGGCCTGCGCAGTGTGTGGCTGTGCAGAAGTTCCAGGGTGACACATGCCTCACAAGCTGGTCACAATGCTAGGGGTCAGGGGTCATGTTCAAGAGCAGGGTGTTGCTGGATAAGGCTGAGGAAGCAGAGGTGGCCCCTCTGTGCTCAGTGTGTGGGTCTGTGTACTCCTTTCCCGTCAAAGCTGGCCCAGCACAGCCAAAAAAGCGGTTCCTTGGCAGGGTTTAATGGCAGGATGATGTAGTCTGTTGTGACTAGTGCATTCCTTTCAGGTTAAACTAGGGAAATGGCATTGTGTTAAAATTCCAAGTCGCATGAATGTTTTATTGCCACAGTGCATTTAGCCCTCCAGGGGAGTGTGTGTGGCGGTGGGTGGGGGTGGGGGTGACTTAGAGACTCAGGAACTATCAGAAGAACACTTCCCTTGGAAAATTTTACCCACCAGCATGAAGCTGATTTGCTGTGATGGTCACTTAGAAGGGTTTCGCTTTTTCCTAAACTGTGGCTGTTTAAAGTCTTCCAATCCGGACAATTAACAGCTGAAGAAAATATGACAAGACACACGCAAAGAGGTTGGGAGATAGAGAGGAGGAATGCGTCCGAAAGGAGCTGAGCCGCCTTCCTGTGTGAACTGCCAGAACCAGGGCCCCCTCCCAGCTCCGTCCCTGTCCCCCCTTCCTGGGCTGTGTTTTGCTGTCTGCCTGAAGGCCAGGACTGATCTGTTAACCTTGCACTACTGACGGGGAGGCTGCTGCAGCTCATGGTACTGTATGTTACCATTACTACTCCCTCATTCCTTTTCACTGGCTCGTTTTTTTTTTTCCCCCCAAACCATTTCTCTATAATAACGGTTTATATTAGTCAGAGGGATACAATTTTGGAATGCAGAAGGTCCGAGTTTAAAACAAACTTTAAGTATGGTGCTCCCCCCAGCCCCCTTCCTTGGCATTTAGAAAGGCTAAACCAAGCCATTCTAATTCAACTGCAGCCAGAGGTTTCCAGTGTGATTTAATATCAGGAATTCTGGAAATGAGGTGGTTTAAAGATGCAAGTCATCTGGGCCTAGGATCTTATAAAGGGACTTTGTTGTGAAACCACATGAGCATCCTCAGGTTTTTAGGATGTTTTCAGGCTTTGTAGTTTTTGTTTTTTTTCCCCCCAGATACATCCATTCTGCAGATTGCCCCCCACCCGGTCCCTCCAGGGGAAGCCCAGCCATCTCATTCACTGTTGCAGTTGTTTCAGGCCTACAGTTACTGAGGGCGTATATGATTTGACTTCAGTTGTAATTGTGCGTGTTGCATATAACACTCTGGATTGTTTCATGATTTGATCTGACTCAAGTTAATTTATAACAGATTAAAACGTGGATGTATGGAACAGCTTTCTGATTTTGCATTCTGCCTTTCTAAAATATTCATGTGTCTGATTTTCTTTTTCCCCAGTGAACAAAACCATGTATTCTCTTAGGTTTACCTTAAAAAAAAGATATCATAACAGTTTGAATTTTAGTTTTGAATTTCCTATTTTTTATATTCTCAAATCTTGATGCTTTCTTTATTTTTGTGAGGTGGTATTTTTCTTCTTTAGAAAAAATATACACACACAGACACACACATACGGTGGTTGTATATGTGTGTGTGTGTGTGTTTGTGCATACTTTGATAACTGCCAGATACTTAGGAGGAAAAACTTATAGAGCTGCTAAACTAAAATAGTTTTCTGTTGATAAGTTACCATTTTAAAGTTAACATAACAGAAATTTAACTCAAGAGTATAGTACAAATTGTGAGTGGGTCTGTTGCCCTATTTATATAGAGTTTTAAGTATGGGATTTATGTATTCCTCTAAAATGATGATTTTGTTAAGATAGACCTCCCGAGTTTAATCTGATTAGTGGTGTTTTGTATGGTGTTTTTTTTTCTCTTTAAACAGATATTGACTTTGTTTATGGGAGGTCTCAAACCAACAAGCAGTCAACTTTACAGCAAAATCAAGATTTATATGTGAACCTGACACTTCAAATTTTAGGTGAATTCACTAGATATTTTTCCTTACATTCAAAAATAAGTCTCTTTTTATTTTATTGGGTCTGGTGATGTGATGATAGGAGTTTTCTTTTTGTGAGTTTTAAAATTGTAGTAGTGAATTTCAAAATGTAATATTTTAGAATATTATTTTGTGCTAGGCCTTTTTTTCTTTTCTTTCTCTTTTTGCTCATAACCAACTTCAAAGTTGATTCTTTTTCCTAAGTAGTAGAAAAACTAAAGTGACAAATTAAGAAAAAAACTGTCATTTATTTCAACTCTCAAAAAATACAATTGGGTGTCCTGATCATAGAAGGTTTTTAATTTTTTTAATTATGAAAAGGATGTTACCATGTTCAAGCCTTTCCAATTTGATTTATTAAGTTTCCTTTCATCACCCAATAGGGAAAGAGTAGAATTACTATAATATCACATCTCCCTAATGAGAAAGTTTCAGCTGACTCAGAAATTTTTTCCCCTAAAACTTAGATTTTCTTAAAAATATATTAACACTTCTATTTTAGCATTTTTCTGTTCTTCTTGTGGTGGACACCAGTGTTTGACATTGTGGACTTTCTGGGTAGTTAAGACTGATCCTGCCATGCTGAGTGTGGATGCTGATGCTGCCATGCATGAGTCCTGTGATCTTGGCTAAGTCTCATTATCCCTGGCCTTTCTTTGGCGATGCTAGAGATTGAACCCAGGGACTTCCACATGTTAGGCAAGTGCTATACCACTGAGCTATGCCCCAGACCAATTTTCTACAATTTTAAAATGGGGAAAGAACACTGAACTTGAGAATTTGTCAGAAAATGAAATGAGACAAAGCTGCGGTAAGTAGTAAGTACTCTCTGTCAGTTGTTATCCCCCTCCCTTGAGCTGCACTGTTTGTTCTCTAGTGTTTTTCTTGGGGAAGCTTGACTTTTTAGAAACAATGGAAGAAGGCCTGGGGGGGATGTTTAAATAAAATGTTTAAATTTTTTCATGTATCTATATAGGAAAGGAGGTATTAGGCCATTGGCAATTTTTTTTTTTTTTAAAGAGACTTGTGCCAGGTGCAGTGGTACACACTCTACTCTTAGTGGCTTGGGAGACTGAGGCAGGAAGATTGCAAGTTCAAAGCCAGCCTGAGCAACTTAGCAAGGCCCTAAGCAACTTAATGGGTCACCCTGTCTCACAATAAAAAATAAAAGGGCTGGAGGTGTGGTTCACTGGTTAAGACTTAGCTCCTGATTCAATCCCTGGTACAATAAATAAATAGGTACTTATGTTATCCATTAGTGCATATTTTTACCACTCTGCAAAATTCTCACCAGGTTTTCCTTCATGAAAAACCTGTGATATTATTTCTGTGATACCTGCTATGGCTAAAGGTAGACTAGAGGCAAAACTGGCAGATTCTCTTGTATCCTGTTTACCTTTGTATTATTAGTTCTAATCACTTGTTTGAATTAAGGCTTCCTGTAGTATTAAACTCATTAGCTCTTGATAGTAGAGATTGAAAATGAATTTATGAGATTCTCTCCTCTCCTTAGATGTGTGAAAATTCACTTATAATCATGAAATTAAGATTATAGTAGGGGCTGGGTTTGTGGCTCAGGGGTAAAGCACTTGATTTGCATGTGTGAGGCACTAAGTTCCTGCTGATCCTCAGCACCACTTAAAAATAAATAAATAAAGATTTTTAAAATAACAGGTGTTTAAGATAAAACTGCCTTCTGAATAAACAAGTTATTTGAATTAAGTTATACTTAAAAAAAGGTTTTACTAAAGCTAATAATGTTGATACTTATGTAGGATTAAATAAAGTAGCAGCAAGCAGCATACATGTATATGTGGGTATATATCATTCTCATTTTAGGCTTAACACAGTGCTTTAAATATAGTAAAAGACTTAGAAACTATTTGTTGAGCAAAATAATATGTTTTTTTATTGTATTTTAGCCCTGGATTAATAAATGTGTTCTCATGCCATACATTAAGCTTGTCATAGATGATTTTTTGATTAGTACTGTTGCTTTGTCAGACATCTAATTTCTTTTAGCCACCCCAAGATTGAACACACTGCATCTCAATATCTAAAATAAATATTTGGCTTAGTGTTTACTTGGGCCTGTTAGTAAAGTTACAGAATGAACACTGATAACTAATTATTTTGTTAGGTAACTTTAATATGTACAGTGTGCTAGGTCTGGTGCTTGTGTTTTCTTATTATTCATTCTTACAAAAGCACTAAGGGAGGTACTCTTGTGATTTTTTTAATAGATAAGGAAATAAAGATCTAAAATTTGTATCCAGCAAGGTTGACCCCAAATCCCTTGCTTTTCCCCTGCTGCTTTCTTTATCCATCTATAACTTAAACACTAGCTACTTTAAAAAAGAAAAAAACAAAAGTAATAAAATTTAGTTGTTGAACCCACTTTTTTTCTCTTCTTTTCAAGTTAGATTTTACAAGGAAGCTGATATGTAGAACTGATAAAAATCAGAGCTGCTCTGGATGGAAAGGGGAGAGCTGTAGAGTTCTATCTTTTATGTTTATACTTGGAATCTATGGAATACTTACAAGAAAACCATAGCCTTATGACCCTGTACCCCAGGAACTGAGGCCTAGCAGAACTTGTTTCGCCATCCTGGAAATAAAGTTTAATTTATCTTTTCCTTAGAGGTATTATTATGTAGAATTCACAGGAAAAACAAATTTGTATACTTTTAAAGAGAACATATCTAAGAAATAACGTAAGAGTTAATACCATTGTAAAATATCAGCTTTTTTTTTCATTGTATGACTTTTTTGCATGCTCATTTTCAGGGTATACAAATTTTGTCTGATCCATTGTAATGAATTAATTTTACTTTGGAAAAAGGTAGAGAAAACCCAATTCATAATCTTTCTCTACAAATGTATACCGACTTGAGTTTGAAAATAATAACAAATTTTTGGTGTTTTATGTAATGTTATAGCACATCTCTGAAAGATATACACATATCACATATAGATACATGAATAAAAAGGGAGGACAGGAGAAAATGGATCCATCAACTGGGAAAATAATGTTGCAAAAGTACTATTTTAAATAAATTGCCTGTAAAACAAATTAATTGACATGATAATTTTGTAACATCATTATAAACCAGGAATTTTAATTTTTCTTACCTTCTAAATTATGTTAGAATTTTATATAGTACTTTATTAAAATATAATTTATTATTTATTAAAAGTTATATATCTAATAAAGTATTATATAAAATTGTGAGCACCATGAGAAGAATCCAGGCTTATCAGCCAGCTATATCTTCATTGAATTGCTCTTTGTGTGATTTTGGGAAAGTTGTGTATCTTTCTTGAACCTCAGTTATCTCATCCATGAAATGGGACTTACAGATGGTACCTAGGAAGTCTGGCAGAGTAGATGAGCCTTGTCGTTTCCACCTTCTTTTGCTGACGACTGCTGTTGTAGTTTGCAAGTCTTGTACACTATTCTCTTAGCATCTGCTGGTCAACTGTGGCTCAGGCTTCTTAATTCTTGCATTGTGCAGTGTACATATTTGGCCTTTCCAATTACTAGTTAAATATTACTTGTGCCAATCTTGCAGAAGCTTACTTCTGCTGAGGAAAGTGTGGGTGGAGGAAATCTCTCCTTTCTTACTCTTCACTGAGAATCAGTCACTGAGCAGCATAATTCTAAAATCTTATGTGGCTTTTGGGTACTTTATGAACCTTTTTATGGTAACCCAGAAGCAAGGAACTGATTGGATTAATACATTCCCATCAAGGGACTGTTCTGTTAACCTCTCCCCCTCCGTCTAACCCATGCGTGGTTTTGTGAAGAAGGGACTTTTTCTATCCATTATTTAGGTTTGCCTTGTATAGTGGGGATGCCAGTTTATAGATGTTCAAGTTTTGGTCAGCTTTAGAGCTGTAAACAAAAGAAAAAACTCAAACAGTAACAACAAAAGCAAAAAACCTCCATCCAAACCAAAAATCTAAACAAAACACCTTCTTAGCTTTCTGAAAAACCCAGAACTTTATGAAGTGCAGAATCTAAACTTTGCACACTAATTTTTATTTTTAATAGTTTTAAACTTGTCTGTATAACTTTTATAGAAAAGTTATACATGTTTTGTGCAGATCTGATTAAGAAAATCAGAGAGAGAAAACTGTTGTTTGGGCCACCACTAAGGAACCATTTTATTCACATCTTTTTAATTATTTTTCTTTGGTGGCAAAATCATACAAATGCAAGGATATAAAATAGTTACATATAAGGATTATACTGTATTTATATGTGGCTTTATAATGTATACACCCACATATAATATATGTGTGTTATAGGTGGACAGAAAACCTTTATTTTATTTTTATGTGGTGCTGAGGATTGAACCCACTCCCTCACACATGTAAGGAAAGTGCTGTATCACTGAGTCCCAGCATCAGCTCCTATATGTGACTTTATTTTTTTAACTCAACTACATCATAGGAATCTTTCCATGTCTATAAATATAATAACTATCATACGGACTGGGTATAGCTCAGTGGTAGAGCACTTGCTTAGCATGGGCAGGTCCTGCATTCAATCCCCAGCAAACATACACAATAAAAAGGAATGAAAAAAAATAATTTTAATGAATTCTTAGTGTGCCATTGTATCATAATTTATTTAATGTGCTGTTGCATCTTGAATGCTTGTTTTCTAATGGTGGTTTCTTGGAAGTGTTATTGCTGGGAAAAGAGCCTCATTTTGCATAGGTTAAAGTGGGTTGGCAGGCATTTGTGAGAAGGGCCAGGTGGTAAATATGTTAGAAAAGGATATGATTTCTGTAGTAATTCTTCAACGTTATCTTTATTGATCCAAAAAGTTACCTATGTAAAGGAATAGGTCTGACTCTATTTCAGTAAAACTTTATTAACAAAACTAGGCGGCAAGGTAGCAGTGGGCTGGCAGGCAAGAGTTTACCTGCTGAAACAAATTAGCAACTGATTATGGATGGAGATTAATCCTCAGTTGGTTGTAAGCTAACTTGATGTATCTTAGAAATGTGTTATTATATCAGGGCAGTGTAATTTCCAGGTACATGGCAATCAATACTTATTTTTAAGAGGTTAGTAAAGGAGGTTTTCATACCTGCTTCTATTGCTGAAGCCTAGTAAATTTTAAACTAGGAGGCTGTAGAAGCCACTGTGTATTTTATTGTTCTAGGCTTTAGATTTCAGCATATGTTGACAACCTGTGGGGGAAGGAAAGCCCCCTTCAACTTGCATTGTGAGGGAGGTGTGCATTTTCCCATCTCCAGAAGACTGCTTTCTATCACCAGGTTCTAGAGATGGCCTGAAGAAAAGTGAATGAAAAGTCCAGTAGGAGGAAAGTCCAGCCTACTAGTCCATTTCTGAGAAGACTCATCTCAGCGGAAATAGACCCCAGATCAACAGAGTGACATTGAATTTGTTACTGAACCTTTACAGGTTAAATTATTCTCAGAAGACTGCTCTGTGCATAAATAGTAACCTCTTTGCATCTCCAGTTTCTATAAAGCAGGAATTCTTGGCCCCTAGCTGCCCCCGGGATGTTTGTTGAGAATCAGGTCGAATAATGAAATAGTTAAAATCCCTCCACTTCTAGTGTTGTGCTGCTGCTGCCACAATGAATTTTCAGAGATTTATTATTTAGTGTATATTGGTTGACTATCTGATATGTGTAAAGCAGTGTGGTGGGTGCTGTGGGGGGAATATAAAAGTTCCTGTTTCTTAAGGAGAGAAAAATCATGTATTTTAAGTCCAAGGTTGTAGAGTGCTGTTTACCCTAAGGATACTAGAGCAATGGGAAGGAGGAGGTCCCTTCTGCCTTGGAATCAGGGAATTTCATGAAAAAAAGTATTATTGGGAAATATGGAAATTTTCAAAAGTAGAATGCTGGGGAGGGTATTAAAAAAAAAAAGCATCCAGGAGAACTATATCAAATGAGGAAAGCCCATATTAGTATGCAAGAGACATCAGATAGTCTAATTAGACTGTCTGCTAAGTACTCTTCATGAAGGAGGAGCAAATGATCAAGTTGGAAAGGCAGGTTAGGGCTGGGATTGTAGAGGGCCTGGAAAGAACTTCAATTGGTAATTTGTGGGGAACTCTAAACATCACCTAGGAGAATGTGTTGGACAACTGGTGGGGTGGTATATAGTACAAGTTGACGAATGCAGAATAATCCAGCTGGGATCATCTCTTAGGGTTTAGTGCAAAGGTTCAAGCATGTACTCATTAGAAATGATCTGGATAGTATGTGTGTGTTTGTGTGTGGGGGGTGTATATCTGACCAGAGAGCAAAATTTCAGAATTTATTGGGTTTGGAAAATAAACAAAAGGCTTTTATCATAATGTGTGGCTCTGAGTCCTTGTTACTAAGATTATAGTGATAACAAGGCACAACACAGCAAAGTGAGGGGAGAGCCATACTGAAGAAAGGAGGCAGTGAACCCATTTGTTTTGCGTATTTAGAGAGATGTTAATTAGACAACTAGCAGATGTAGTGGGAGCCTGATGGGGCAGGACCAAAATTCACAGAAGGCATGTAGGGGTCAGGATTTGGGAGTCCTATTCACCTGGAGG
This sequence comes from Urocitellus parryii, assembly GCF_045843805.1. Classification (NCBI taxonomy): domain Eukaryota; kingdom Metazoa; phylum Chordata; class Mammalia; order Rodentia; family Sciuridae; genus Urocitellus; species Urocitellus parryii. The sequence continues at coordinate 158,903,613 of NC_135534.1, read as the reverse complement.
TGACAGAGGAAACCTGGGGAGAGCATCACATCACTAAAAGCAGAACGTCTGGGGAGAGTGGCGTTTTATAGTAGTGCTTATATTAGGTTAAGTCAGTGACAAAAGTTGCTTTATCTTTATGTAAGACAACTAACACCAAATCAAAAAGGAGAGCCTCTCTGTGCATTTTATTATTTATAAAGTGTCCTCAAAGCTTCTAAAGCTACTATATTTCACAAGTAAAGCATACAGTTTGGAAGAACATAACATATTTTATAAGAGTCCCAAGAAAATATAGGAAACTCCGTTTTACTATATTTCTTCAACACTTCCTGAGGACCTTGATGACAAAGATGTCATTGGTTGGAGAGGCTTACATTCACTCCTCCTTACCTGTCTGGTGTTATCTTTTCCTCTTCCCTAGATCAACCAAGTTGAGATCCGTGTATTTGGGATAGGGTCCAGGGTATCCCATGGAGATCAACTTTGTATGCTTTTGTGCCTTTTTTGTTTTGTTTTGTTTTTAGGCTGGGATCCTCAGTAGGCGTGGAGGGGGAAATGAGTGTGGCTCATACAGTGTGGTTCACGTTGAAGTTGGGGAAGTTTTTACTGTATGGAACAGCAGGATGGAATGTGCTTTCCCATTTTCTTTCTTCTCTTGACGTTATCTGTGTTCCAGCTTTGTAGGCAAAGAAAGCCATGCTGCTTCCTTGATCTTTGGCACACTGCATTGCGAGCTTTGGCAGCAGGGTGCAGGCTCCCCTGACTCTCCTGTTCAGAGTGGTCGGGATTCCTCCTGTGGCTTGCCTTCAGGCTCAGTCTTGGTAGTAAGTTTAACTCATTTCACATGGGGCACAGGGCTACTTTGAGGAATTTGCACCTCTAGTCAAATGTTGTGCATTGAATCTGGTACTACTTGCCCATTGTACTCTTTTTCCTAAACCTTGTATGCTACTTACTCTTTTGAAAAATCATAATTGGTTTAATGTAAGGAGTTCAGTAGTAATTTGTGATGTTGAGTTTTTTTTTTTTTTTATTTTTGGAGGCACTATTTTGTTCTTTGGCTTTCTAAAAACATGACACGCATTCTTCTATCATATTTCTCAAAGAAAAAGAAAACCTCTTTCTGCTTTTTCACATATATTTTTCATTCACTCTTTTCTTGGTATTTATTAAATGGAGGAAGGGAAAAAAAAGATTACATTTGATTTCCATTTCTGTGCCTCTGATGAAGTAAAATAAGGCTAAGTGTATGTATTATCATCCAACATGAACTTCTTTGTAGAAAATTGTCATCATCCAAAAATATAAATAGAAAATCCAGAGGCTTGATGGTCTCTACTCGAAAGCAGTCTCTTTCCTCTTGTTAGTGATAAATTCATTCTGATTCTTGATCATTGTGGAAAGCCAGGGAGTGGAGCACAGCCAGTGGCTGAGTTCAGGATGACCTGCATTGTTTTCAAGTGCTTTTTATTTAAATGCTGTAGTGTGGGTGCCCAGTCTTTTCCATCTCCTATTTGTACATACGTGTTGTTGGTCATCTCTGTGTTCCTTCAGTGGCTTGTTCATTTTGGCTTTTGCCCCCAAACTCTTTTCTGGCTTTCTTCCTCTCTTTTATAGAATGAGATTTTGAGGAGATCTGGGTTTTATGCCCTGGTGCCTGCTCTTTTTTCCTCAGTTTTTAAAATTTATCTTTTCCAAAACGAAGTCATCTTTTGCCTTTTGAGTTCTCACCCATCCCCTGGTTTTCTAGTTCATTCAGGATGATAAACTTTAATAATCTCTGAAAGGGCTGAGGAGTACTTTGGACCATCGACCTGGACTATTGGTCTTGTCAATCCATTTGCTGACCACACCCTCCAATGGGTTAGGTTTTTTTAGATTTTATTCACTTATGTTCCATAGAGGCTCCTTACTTTTTAGATTCATAGGCCAAGCTGCTTGCATGAAAGACATCTCAGAAAATTGCCATTCATTTTAATTGCAAAGGACTTAGTTGGTTCTGAGGGACAGTTGAGTAAAATATGCTTCTTCCAACTTCCTCCAAGAAAGACCATGACAATCAGCCCTTCTGTATGTTTTTTAGTTTCCTCAGTTACTAATATTTTCCCTTTGACACTTGAAGTTTGCTTCCACCTTCCCCAAATTCCTTCCCTCACTCACTGTCTGAAGCTTCAGAGCTCTCATGGGAGTGGTGTGTCGTAGTGTACTTTTGTGGAATGTGGTGGAAAGGAACATTTACTGGTGGACTGCATACCTACTGCATGCTTGGTTAGGTGCTTTACCTGTGTCTTGCCTACCCTGTAGTATTTATTCCCATTTAATAGATAGAAGGAAACAAGGCTCTGAGAATGGTAACGGATCCACTTTACAAGGTGTTGCAGCTGGGGTTTAAACAGAGGTGTGATTCCAAAGCTAGAGCTCTTTTTCCTGTCTTTAGGGTGGCTGAAGTGGATCCTTGAAGGCAGAAAGTTAACCTGTACATGTATAAGCATATTTAAAAGTTTCATTTCACATCTTTTGTCAAACTTAACAATATATATGTCAATAAGTAATAACCTACCATGGTCAATTTCCAAAATACTGAATTGCAAGAATGATTGTAACCAATTAAAAATAATCCAATTCTATACTTTTCTTTCTTAAATATAAAATCTCTCCCTAGCACAGGTGAAAATGTCTTTATTCTCATTTTCTTCAGTGCTAAAACCCAGGTACAACTTGAATTGTAGGAAATAAGTTGAACTCTGTCAAATGGTAGGGATTTTTTTTTTCTAGTAAATACTACTGTTGTTGTTACTTGAGAGAATCTGTCTTCATTCCCCCTATCCATTTTTTCAAATATTGAAGAAGACTGTAGTGATAGGCTTTAGTTTTCTTGTTTAAAATAAAAGGAGTGCAGTGGAACCTCTCCCCTACCCCACTTGTCTGATGTGGAAATTAATAAATATTATGTGTAAAGCCCTTTGAGCACTCTAGAAGAAAGATTCTATGTAATTTTGTCATTATTCATGGTCCATTAGACTCTTCAGGATGTCACCAGGGAAGAGAGATTTTTACCTCTTATCCTATATTTTACAGTGTAAAAACAAGGTATTTTTGTTGTTGTTTATGGCTGTGAAAATCTCCTGTAATCCTACCTGCAGAGGTTGCTCCTGTCACAGAGCCCAGGGCCTGCTCTTGGGCAGCTCACACAGGAGATGGGCTGCCCAGGAAGTGAGAGGAAACCTGCACTGCACTGCTGCTGGGAGGACAGGGTGCCCTCTCCTACCTCTCCACCCCAAGTCATCTTCCCTGTCTGTCAACCTGTTGAGTAGCGGAATCAAGTGCTGGTGATCTTTTCCTTCTCTAGCCTCTTAATCCTGAGCCTGAGTTCATGGTTCTGAGATGATCCCAGAGAGGATTGGTGTTTCCCTCTGGCGCTGTCCCCGTCCCACACACTTCTGCAAGATGTCTGCCGTCCTGATCGTGTTCCTGTTGTGACGACCCCGCCTCACCTAAGGCTTCTTAATGGCGAGTGTATTTCTTCCCATTCCTTATTGGAAAAATGGGTGAACACTCTTCTTTCTTTCCCATAGCTTTCTGATCTGTGAGCAGGGCTTTCATTCTTCCACTTTAGATGCCGTCTACTTGGCTATCGGGGTCTTATTCTTTTCTCTTACTAGGGTTCCCCAGTAGAGAAAGCTGAGGCCTGGAATGTTTTCTAGTAAAAGCGTAGACCAGAAAATCCTGAATTAGCTGCACACCCGATCACCGAGCTCACCTTCCTAATTTTTAAAAATTTATTTCTTTTGCAGCATTGGGTGTTGCCTGCACCACCATCTCCACAGTGTTGGGTGATCTGTTTGTTTCTTTATCTGTTCTTTCTCACAAGGGCCCTGGTGAGCTTATTGTCCAGTCCATTTCACTTCATGGTCTTCCTGAATTCTTTGTGTTATCTGAGTGGTTTTTCCTCTTGCTGCTTGGTATTGTATAACCACTGAAATTGGGCTGAAGTTCCATCAGTGCTTGGAATGTGACAGATAGTTTTGTGCCTAGCCATGTCCCTGAGCCCTTGAAGGGGGACCTTTTTTTCTGTTTCTTTCCTCCTTTCTGTTTTTTTTTTCTTTTTAAATCAATTTCGTGTATCCATTCTTTTCTAAGTTCTTCTGATTGTTTCCCTTATCCCCTCAACATTGCTAGACTGAACCCACCAAAACATGCATAGTACTTCAGAACTGATCTGGGCTTGTGGCCAGCTTAACTGAAAAGACTTGAGCTAACATGGAAGTTAGTTTGTTTATTTAGGCTGTGACTTTCATAGTGCCTATTAGGCAAAAAACCTACCTGAATGTTTAACATTTAAAAGTAAAATTAAATTTCAAATGGGACCGTGAGTGCAAGAAGCATTCCTGGCTCTGGAGGCCCCCTTTTTGGCATTTCTTTCCCTAAGCTATCATTTCTGTTTCTCTTTCCTCCTTTGTCCCCTTGGTTCCACTCACTTTCCACTTTGGTTCACCTTTAAATATCTTGAACTGTAGCTCCTATTTGCAATTTTCCTGCCTTCAAAAGTCTAGCGGCTAACAGTTTTTATATGTGATCTCAGTAAACAAAGACTGTGTGTGTGTGTGTGTGTGTGTGTGTGTGTGTGTGTGTGTGGGTAGGAAGCCTGCCACATTTCCTCCCTGCCCTACAGAAAATGTGTTTTCTGGAAGCCCTTTTGACATTGAAGTGAATGCCCACTGGCCCTCCCTTGCGGAATTCTCCTGAGAGGGGAGAGAGAGAGAGAGAGAGGCCTTTATGCTTGTTGTCATATCTTTTGTTTCTGCTGATTATACACAAAGTAAGTTGTAAATAGCTCTCTCACACACCATGATTCCTTTGAGGTATATGCAGGAGTACAGATCGGCACTCAGATTCAGCTGGCCCTGGGGATTCCACCGGGTCCCTTTAGAGGCCTCTCTCTTCCTGTCACAGCACCAGCAGAAGTGATTTTTATCAGTTTGAGACAGTTTTCATCCCATAATTAAACTCCTTGGCATAATGTTTAGAAATATTCAGCTGATTAGTTCAGTGTTTTTCTTTGTTTTTAACTTAAATGTTTTTTTAATTACCCCAAAAGCAAAATATACAAAGATGCAAAAAAAAAAAAAAAAAAAAGAATAAAAAAAGTCTCCAAAGTCTTAATCACTGTGAACATTTTGTAAAAAATCACTGTAGTTGCTTGGCATTGAAACAGACAGTTACTACTAGCCTAGCACAGAGGAAAGTTAAAATGCCCCCCACCCCAATCAGTTTAAGATTTATATTCCACACAGTGATTATGTACACACCATGTTTTATTATCTTAATTTTCAACAGAATAATAAGGAGTTAGAGAATTTATGTCTGCTGTTTCTCTTAGCGTTTTTTGATTGCCTTTGGGTTGCTGGCTAACTGCTGAGGTTTTCTAAATCAAAAGGCAGAATGAGATGGGCCAAATTATAACTAATTGTGTTATCAGCCTTCATATCTTTTGTATTTTCTTTGCTAAATTTTGATGAATTGCCTTTCCCTTTTTAGAAACCCCCCTGTCTGATAATTGAGGACACTGGTTACGGTGGAGTGGTCAGGTATCCTTAGACTAACATAACCTGTTAGCGAACAGTGTGGTTTTGGTTTGAATCTCAGTTTCCTAATCTCTAAAATTTAAGGGGTTACTTTTATGGATCCTTATCCATTTTTTTTTATCCTGCTCAGAAATTCTATGAGTCCAAGTTTGAAAGTGCCACCCACTTCCCCACTAGTTCCTTTTGTGATTAGGATTGTTGGAACATACTGGTAGCTTGCCACTGTTTCCTCCCTGACTTATTCACAGACCTTTTTGTTTTCTTTCAGAAACTGTATTTCTAAGTGTCTGAGGTTGTAATTGAATGTAATTGTAATTGTTTAACTTTCTTTCCCTCCTGAGAGTGTTTATAAAGTGTATTCAGTGACTGAGGATAAAAAGGAACTAGAGACTTAGTATTTATGACATGGTGGAGTACTATTAAGGTAAGTAGAAATTTGTTTTATGTTTGTGAAATTATTGTTTACATACAATTTGCAATATATACATTCTGACTATGGAATCTGCTTCAGTCAGTTAAGTAGTTACATTTGTCAAGGTTTTATAGGAAGCTTTTTGGGGGGTTCATTTTGATGCAGAATATTCTAAGATTGATTTTTTTTTCTCCCCTTTCCTTCTATTGCCCCCTAGGGAGAGTTACTGATGCAGAACTCATTAGTGCCCCTCCATATGTCAACCAGGGGGTGGAATCAGCAGTATTTCTGTGTGTGACACAACACAAATTCCAAATGTCTCTACCCTTCTTTATGTCCAGTTTCTCTCATTCCTCAATTTAGAGGATAAATTCCCTTTTACTTTGCTTATGTTTTCTCACACCAAAGAGCAAGTAGCAGGTCTTGATTTCTGTTAACACCTGCTTTGTTTCCTGTATCTTTTTTTGTTATATCATTCATATGAAACATCTCAAATGCCTCTAGAATAGATGTCACTAATTGTGATTATATGGTTTTAAAAATCATTTTTTTAATTCTTAATTTTTCATTTCTTTCTCATTTCTTTTAAATTTGAATCTGAGCTTTGCCACTTAATAGCTTGTAACTCTGAGTTACTTATGTCCACTAAGCCTCAGTTTTTGCATGTAATATGGGAATGCTAATATCTCTACAATAATTGATGGGGAGGGAGTGTTAGTCTATGTGTAAGGTGCCCATGTGGTGCCTGGCACATGGGACTCTACTGGTAGAACTTGTGGGTAGGGTGATTATTAACTGCAAAGACAGATGATATTCTATCCTTTTTACCTTATGGGCAGAGACAGAATGAGAGACTTTAAAGGAAGGAGAGCGTTAGCCTTAAAAAGATTCATAGAGTTGACTGTATGCCTTTTTTATTAGTGATATTCACTAGTGCAAAGTGAAAGTTATTGAAAATTATTTAAGTTTTAAGTAGTAAACTGATTTGAGTCAAAAGAAAGAAGGAACCACTGAAGGCAGTGTTTGGCTAAAAACAGATCTCTGAACAAAGAAAATTGATTAGCACAGATGATCTTAATTGGAATTAAACAAACCAAACACCAAAGGAGTGCTTTGATAGGGAAAGAAGATAAAGGTGAGATGAGGCTTAGTTGATATAGGAGATTCTGGTACATAGAGGTCAATATGTGATTATTCAAGGTAGCATGTGTTTGTAAATAATAAGTAGCAATTAGAGAAAATTTTTATTTTATTTGCAGTGCTGGGGATTGAACTCAAGACCTTTTACTTGCTAGGCAAGTACTCTACTGCTGAGCTACATCCCAGCCTCTGAAGAGACAATTAAAAAAAAAAAAAACCAGAATATTGGTTTAGATGGAATCTAAATCCTTTTTTCTTATACTCTGATGTGAAATAAGTGATAGTAGGCAATATTTAAAGATGATATTAATTTTTTTAGAGAGAGAGAGAGAATTTTTAAAAATATTTATTTTTAGTTTTTTCGGTAGACACAACATCTTTATTTTATTTTTATGTGGTGCTGAGGATAGAACCCAGCGCTCCGTGCATGCCAGGCGAGCGCATTACCACTTGAGCTATGTCCCCAGCCCAATACTGACTAATTTTAATAGATAACATAATTTTGAAAGGGGATCTTTGTGACTTTCAGTAGAGAATTCTAGAATTGGGAAATATCCATGAGATTATAAATGTTGTTATCATTTTTATTAGAATATACTTACAAATCAAGGTTTTTAAACTTAAGGTATTAGGTATGTTAAGAAGTAAATAACATTGATAGATAAAGTCTGTCTGTGCTCACCGATAGCTGGAGTAGGAAAAGCATATTTATCAGGTATTTTAAGAGTAGAAAGAGACTTTAGGCATCACAGAATGCCTTTACTTAATTCTCACATAAGAATATTAGACACAGAAAGAAAAAATTAAGTCACTAGTGTGTAGAGATTGTTTCAGCCTTTTCTCTTCACTCACTTCCCTTTTGCCTTAAACTTCCTTATTCCTGTCCATAGATACTTAATAAATGTCTACATTGTGCAACTTGATATGAATATAAGGGGGAAAATTTATGTGGATCTTTTCTTCTTGGAACTTACCTTATTGTAGTTAATAAAGCAGGTTGTGTAATATTTGCAATATATTCAGCATACCAAGTGGCAAACAGGTCAGGCCAATAAGTCTGTTTCAGACCTGCAGTTGGGATGACCTTGCTTCTGCCTGGGTTAAGTGTAACTGTTTGCTGTTCTTAGCAGCCTCCATACCCAGCATCTAACCCAGCCGTATTCCCCTAGGTTCCACTGGCATGTGCTGGCAGAGTGCTGGGTGCAGACTTCTGCCCAGACCTGGAGGAGCCAGACCAGAGGCTGGAAGTCCAGGTTGGAGTCTTACTGTTTTATCAGCTGGGGGTGGTATGACAGAAACAGTGATCCCTGAAGGCTATACTAGTGTTGTCAATGTTATTTGGACAAGACAACTCTTGAAAGGTGTAAAGAGGGACCAATGTAGCATGTATACAACAAAAGACTCTTTTCAGGATGAATTGTCTAACTGGAGATCATTCATTCATTTACTCATTCAAGAAATATGTTCTGGCCTGGTGTGATGGTGCACACCTGTAATCCCAGTGACTTGGGATGCTGAGGCAAGAAAATCACAAGGTTAAGGCCAGACTAGGAAACTAAGCAAGACTGTGTTTCAAAATGAAAAATAGAAAAGGGCTGGGAATATAGTTCAATGTAGAACAACACTGGGTTCAATCCCCAGTACCACACACATACGCAAAAGATACATATCCTGGAGTAGAAATGAACATGGTCTCTGAAGGTTGACTGTCTAGTTTGACACAGTTGCTGTGAGTCTTTTGGCAAGTAATTCAACCTAAGTTAGCCTTAGTTTTCTCATCTGTAAAATGGAGATTTACTAGAAAAGATGATTATGAGGCTTAAATTACCTGAGTTAACACAGGGTCTGGCACCAAGAGCCACTGTTAATATTAATTATTTCTCATCTTTTAAAACATCATTGTCATATATAAGTACTCTGTGGGGCACAGGAACATGTAATAAGTCATCCTTCTGCATTATGGTCTCTCATCTTAGAACAGTAACCATTCAACTAGGTACTTTAGAAGAGAAATATGGCTGAGTGCAGTAGCAGTGGCTCAGAAAGCTGGGCAAAAGGATTATCAAATTCAAAGCCAGCATCAGCAACTTAGTGAGGCCCTAAGCAACTTAGCAAGACCCTGTCTCAAAATAAAAAGTAAAATGGGATGGTGATTGGCTCAGTGCTCAGTGGTTAATCACTCCTGGGTTCAATCCCAGGTAGCTAAAAAAAAAAAAAAAGAAAAAAAAAAGACTTAGAGATAAATATTTTCTGTTTTCATGGATTGGAAAGATATATGCAGAATAAATTTTCCCTGAAAATGTTGGCTTGAATTTTCATGTGGCCTTGAAGTATTAGAAGTCATTTAGAATGCTGCAGATTGAAATGTAAATATGACATTTTGGCTAGAGGTATGTCTCTACTTCTCTGTAACTTTTAATTTTAAGGATTGTATGTACCATTGCAAAGATATAGGTTGAGGTTTCAATATGGATGATATTCCCTAGCATGAGCAAACCCAGGTTATATTTTTTTTTCCAGGGACTCCATTTGGCATTGTTTTCTAAATTTCCAGGCTTATGGGTTAGCATAGTGAGCTTCGTTTTAAAACATTTTTACTGATTTAGATACCCCACTTGAGAAAAGAGAGAATGGCTTTAAAAATTGACATCTTCACAGTGGGAGTGAGGATAGGAGTAGAGGTAGGGGGAGATTTCAGTGTTTATGGTACTGAAGGTACACCGTCTCTTGCACACCTGCTCTTGGCCTAGGGAAGACCACCTGAGCATTGCTGTGCCCTAAGCTGGTACCGTCTGGGTGGTGTATAGCTGTGGGACACTAGGAAAGCAGGTGTGACACATATGATACTTGATCTTGTGCTTCTTCGTTCTAGAGAACTAACAGCTTGTGTATGACATATAAATGCAGAGTGATGGAAGACACTGTGCGATCCTTGAACTCTTTGGGTAGGACAAGGGATGTTCATCACCTGGAAGAGTCTGTTATGGATGATTGTTGGATCATCTGTTTTTGAACCTTGAGTTATGGTTCAAAGAGAACGGGTTTAACATATGTGAGTGTGTGAAATAAAGCTGAAAAAGACCTATGGAGCACATTAGTTTGACATAACAAGAGAAAGAAAAGTACACTTACAAGTTGAAATGAAACTGTGGTTGTTGGTAAATAGATTGTATGATTGACAGTTCAGCATGGACCTTGCAAAGAAGACAAAGTTTCTGGACAAAATGATGAAATGTATCATATTATTGAATTTATTATTTTGCAATACCTTTCTGGTAGATTGAAAATGTTAGATCTGTTATAAGATTGTCAACTATAGTGATTTTTTTTTAATATTTATTTTTTTAGTTGTAGTTGGACACAATACCTTTATTTTACTTATTTATTTTTATGTGGTGCTGAGGATTGAACCCACGGCCCCACATGTGCTAGGTGAGCATTCTACTGCTGAGCCACAACCCCAGCCCCATGAATTGTTGAATTAACTGGTACCAACTACAACCATTTCCTCTTCTTCCCCCCTTTTTCCTTTTCTCTCCTGAATATGGTTTCCATATATTTTAGAAATACCTAGTATATCCATATTATGTCAGTCATAATAAACTTGTCAATATATTCTTCATCAGATAACAATTCCAGGAGTGTTTTCTAGCTGCATCTGATTGCATTCTTGCCATGGCATATATCCTCCCCTTTTTTTGCATACTAGGGAATGAACCATTTCTTATTTTTCAATTCAGCTCTATCCTCCGGGGAACTCAATGTAGAACTTGCCAAGTTGTTCACCATTTTTGCATGGCTCTCAGGCTTTCCTCCAGGGCCAGGCATTGTAACCACAAGTGGGTTTGCTGTTTGGCCTCTTGATTCTGAGAGTAACCTCTGTACACCTCAATTTAGGAGCAATGGTGTGGGTATATCCTTTCTTAAAAATAATTTTCATTTAGACACACATTCTCATATCTCATATGGGTTAGTTTTCTGTTTTAGGTGATGTAAGTTCTCATGACTGGTTCTTTCTGTTCTTCTTCCTTTTAAGCCTTGGCAATTTTCCCCTAAAATTTCAGAATTTTTAGAAGCTTTGTAATTTAATAATCCTAAGACCCCTAATATATAACTCTTCCATATATATATATCTTTGGTTTTGAATGACTGTCATCCTTCAAGTGTGTGCCTGGCAGGGAGTCTGCTGTTTTTGTGTTAATATGTTTGGTTTAGAAAGATTCTTGGAAATTGAGACTTCATTTCACTGTCTAAATTTGTTTTCCTCAGTGTCTTGAAGTAGGTATAAACTGAGTACTGTTTAATATGGGAGGTTAACTGGTGTATAGTAACAAAGAATTGTGCTCTCATAGTTATCTTCTAGGAAATTATTCTAGTTTAGACCTCTCTTAATTGCTGTTGTTTCATTATTAATTAAGTTGACTTTCTTAGTGTAGGTGTGTCTCATCATGTATTAAGTTCTTACAGTTATCTTAGCACAGTTCTTTACTTGGTTGAGAATTCAAGATGTGAGGTTTGACTTGGTAATTTTCACCACTGAAGTGCTTAGAAAATTAGAGTAAATAATGAACCAATATTTCAGTACCAGATTAGACACAATTTACTGTGATGTTTCATAAACCACAGACTTCTTTCTTCTGTGAATGCGTGAAGGATCACTTTTTTTCTTCCAGACATACCGGGGTGCAAGTGTAAATTTCCATAAAATTTAAATGAGGTGCTTCCTGTAATTAATGAACAATTGTGGCTGCTCTCTGGTCTGCATTGTAATTAACCGTGATCAGGCTTGTTTAGTGATGACACTGTTCCTGTAATAATTTGACAAGCTACTGTGAATTTGCCAGGTTATTAAACAACCTGCAGCATTCACTTATGGAATCACAGGGATGAGCTCCGCAGCTACTGCTCTGTCAAATGCAGCATAAGGGTGAACCAGAAGCTACCCCTTGAAGTCTATCGATCACCACAGCAGATTTAAATTCCTTGATTTTGGAGAACTTAATTCATTTTGTATGGGGTGTCTTGAACACTTCTTATTACATGACAAACCTACAGGGGCAAAGTCAATTATTTTTATGAACTCATGATGAGCCAGCAAATTCTCTATATTGTTCACACCACTGGACTAAACAGTCTGAAGTTTCCCTTACCATCTTATTAAATAGGTATGATTATTTACTTATATTCCCTCCCCAATATATCTGCAATATTTTCCCAAATATAAATTCATTTTCTCTTTTTTTTCCCTGTTAGAAATAATAGTTGCTGGGGGTGGGGAGCCTGGTGTGGGGAGAAGGGAATGCAAAAGTAGGCAGAATAAAGGGGTTCATGATCAAGATGCAAGAAATGCATATATGTAAATGTCACAGTAAAGCACATTAATTTGTGCAATTATTAATGAATCATAGTAAGTAATTAATCAATAAATAAACAGTAGATGACCTTTTTCCCTCAGCTCACTTTGTGCCAAGCAGCCATGTTGTAGGTAGGTAGAGGTAGAGTGATTTAAGTGGACTGGTAGCCTTACGTCCTTGGTCAATAGTGCACCAGCCCCCAACCCCCTCTTTCAGGTTAAGAACTGTTCAAAACGTTACTGTCTAGTTACTGTGGTGTCTTTCATTCAGATTCTGTTTATTGACTAAACCACAAGGATTCCTGCCCAAAGTACCAGGCGGTCTATGCTTGACTGATTTTGATTTTCTAACATCAGCCCTGGGGTTTATTTGAAAAAAATGTACATACACTGCAGCTTTAACAAGTCAAGTGACTGCATGTTTTTGACCATGGAGTAGACTATATCTGAAGATCATTAAATTTGGGTGGTGGTGGGGGGTGGGAGGTAAAGGAGGGTTGGAGAATAAGTGTAGTAGTCATTGTACCATTGCAGAGTGAGAGTGTGTATGTGTGTGTGTGTGCATGCATGTGTGTGTGACACATGGTTTTTGTCTTTTCATCTTCTCCAAGAGCCAGAAAGTTTCCTGCCGTTCTCTTTCCAGCTATTGACAAATGATTGCCAGATGTGAGATCTTTGCAGTGCTTTTTCCCTCAGCAAACCTGCAGCGAAGGGATATTTGATTCTCCCTTGCCCATTTCATCTCCTTTCCACATCTGCCAGGGACACACAAGCAATACATCCCTACATGAGAGTTTAAAGTTTATTCAGCTCCCTTTCCCCCTCTGATAAAGTGTTTGGAGACAACAGAATGAGGTCCATATGACGCTCTCCCAACTTCACTGTATGAAATTAGTTGTTTATTTTACTTATCTACCTCTCAGTAATTGAACTATTTCATTTTAGTTTCGGCCCATGGAAAAGTTGATGTAACTCTGGGAGGGCTAAGAGTTTCCTATTGTCTGCTGGCTCTAAGTCTGCCACCAGCACAGCTTCCCCTGGAGCCCCTCTGTCCTGATAAAAACTGGACTGCCGATTCCATAGGACTTCCTAGTAAAGTAGTTTTAGTATACAACTGTCAAAATATTTAGGGTGGAGTGTCTGGTAGAATTCAGTCGTCATTTAGGATTTGGATAGCTATCTCTGAGGGGAAAATTTACCTTGTTTGGCTTGATTAGTTTACTCCGTGTGTCCATTGTCAGAGTCGATATGTATGAGGTTCTAGTTTTAATCACAAGTAGCTTATAAAAGAGAAAGTACACTGAGTTTTGGAGGCATGTGAAATTAGCCTGGATAGGCCACATACATAATCACTCACATACACAGGAGCTTTTTGCGTCTGCTTAGAATCTGTATTGATACTGATTTTTTTTTTCTCATCTCAGTTTGAAAATGTTTTCCAAAATGCCCGTGTAGCTCATGTTCATACTATAGGGTGGGCTGACACAGGTGGCCTTTCTGTTTTCCTATTACACTTTTTGGCAAACGAAAAGGCCCCTTATTCCCTGAATAAGATCAGCGTTTTTTTTTTTTTTAAAAAAAAACATTTAAAAAATAATCCATAAAATGTCTGCCACATGTTCTCTAGTTTATGGAAATGTTTTCCAAATTAGATCCATAGTATTGAATTCTTATTGTGAAAGTGCTAGTATGTTTACTGCTTCTGCTACTTTCTTTGCTACCTATGTTTAAGTGAATTTGTATTTTTATGTGAAATCCAAATGAAGAATTTAATGATGCACTGGTAAATTATTTTTGTTGTTTTTATTAAAGGAGATAAGCTGAAGAACGGTCTTAGAATCAGAACAGGAAAAGTGTGAAGTCTGTGTTTCAATGTTCTTTAAACAAAATGAATGAAATAGGAACAATACACAAAACCTAATAAGAACAACAACAACAAAAAACCCCAAGGGTACCTAAAAAGAATAAATTCTACTAAGCCTAATGCACAGGGTGAAACATTTTACCATGGTTGCTAAAATGTTGTGTTTGTATTGTGAGTTTGTATTAGAACAGAATGGAAGATGTTGGAGGTTGGATTGGAAGACAATATTTTAAACTGTTCATTCTTAAAAACAAGACAGTGAGCGTGATGGTGGTAGTGGTGGGGTGTTTGAGTTGAAACAGCGCCCCCTCAACAAAATTATCAAAAGCAAAAGGTCTCTGGAAAAGTTCACATTGTCATTGTTCTGTGCATTTCACTAGGACTGCCATGGCCACCTTAGGCACTCAGTGGACGCCAGTGGTTGGGGAGGTGGAGGCAAAGTGCTCTTTTACAATACGGTTAGAAACTCCTGCGCAGGAACCCTGTTCTTCCGAGTTTAGCTCATGTCACAGAATTTGCCCTCGCTAATGCATTAGTTGGTTTCTCACGCCTTCCTGCCTTTTCCTCTCCATGGTTACTCTGGGAGGCAGAGAGGTGCTAAGCAATGGAGGTGTCATCCGGCCCGCGCACCTAGGGAATGTCCTTCAGAGGACGACTTGTCACCAGCCGTCAAAGAAGAGAGTGGCTTTGTGGTCTCTGAACATCTGGCAGCGCTGCACAGGAAGCTGAGGGGGTGTCATTAATTGTGATGAAATAATTTAAACCATCAGGAATAAATGAGGCTGTTAAGCTAAGTTCAGATTCCATTTGCCATGCACATGTGTCTAGCAGCCTGTGTGCAGTTAAAAAAAAATTGAATTATATTAGCTCATGAGTAGAAGTGAAACAGATACTGTAAATGAAACAAGTTGCTGTGCGGTGATGACATCGTGTTGAACCACTTCACAGGGTTACAGTTTGTAGGATCAATATATTGAAAAGTGGTATATTATATAATGAATTTTTATATAAAAACATTCTTATGGTGCTGAGGAATATAATAAGGACCAATGGTTTACTGGCACACAGTGAGGTCGGGTGAATGAGTAGAAAGAAACAAGCCACCAGGTGAAGGTAAGTGAGCTGGGGACTCTTTGCCTGGCTGAATGTTGATGTGCAGTTTACCTTCCTTGTAGAGTCTAGGTATGAGCACATCAGGTGCCCTTGCTTTGTACACATACTGCAGGTTGGAGGGCATTTCTCTCCCATAACCAATAGTGGATGCCTCTTGGAGAGCTTCTGATACTGGGCACCTGCATATTGTTTTCCTGTAACTAAAAACAAATGAACATATTTTTATGGCTTTGCACAATCAGCAAACACTGATTTCAAAGGTAATTTTCAGGCACTATGGAAGGAGGCAACCTTAGTTTCTCAGAAAGGAAAGACTGTCGGGTTTGGAATGTTGGAGAAACTCTGAGGTTTTGTGCCCTAAATGGAGCCATGGTGTATTCCAAAGTACGTTTCTAAAATAAAAGCCATTCCTTTACACATCAGTAAAGTTTTCAAAATTGAACTTCTATTCAAAAATACGCATGGAAATTTGAAAAGTAAGAGGAGACTACTTAGGTACAGAAAGCGTTTTTGAAAAAAAATCACTGGAGAAAAATAAATCCCTCTGTCAAGAGATGAAGGCCGTGGTCTGGAGCTCTGGAAGCTCTGGACAAGGGCCCTTTTACTGCAAGGATTTATTTCCATTTTCTTGCTATTTTCTCCTTTTTTCATTGGCTATCTCTTTTCCCAGTCGAGTATTATCTCCCTTTTCCCTCTTTTTCTGTTCTCTTTTCCTTTCCTGTGTTCTCACTTTCCATTTTTCTCCTTTTGTGTTTCTCTTAACAACTTGTTCTCATGCTCTGTCCTCCTTAGAAGTGATCTGCAGCTCTGTTTTCATTAATAGTTGTAGTTTTCCTGCTACTAGTGAAAAGATTAATACCCACAATTACTTCATTTGCCAAATTAATAAAATTTAACTTGTATTTTTACCTAAAGTTGTGTGACCATTGGTGAACTTTAAAAAAAAAAAAAAAGTGAATGAACCTTGATGAGGTAAAAAAATAAATAAATAAATAAAAGGAATGCAGAATTGAGTTATCCCTTTCCCTAGAGCCCTGAATGAAAGTATTATTGGTGAAAGTCTGCCAGAACCTTGTGGCTCTGGGTTGCCATCTTCTTTCTTCCAGCATAAGAGGAAGACTTTCAAATGGAAGCTCTTGGTTTTCCTGACATCATCCTTTCAAGTCCAATAGAGTAATCAGAAATTAGCATCCTGTTTCTGTGCATTTTTATCTCTGGATTTTTATTGATTAAATAGGAAAGGAAGACTTGAGTTCATCATTGCTTCTTGTCCCTGTTGGAAGGATTGAAGAAGATTGTATCTGTGCATAAGGTCCTCTGCCTTGCACAGAGTTAAGAGTGAACACATTGTTGTCACTATGTATGTTTGGGCTGGTGGTCAAGCAGATAGAAATTTGAAAATTTCTTCCCTAGGAAATTTACATATCTTGACAATTTAAATATTATCCACCTTGAAATAGTTATATATATATATTTTCCCCTAGAAAAAGGAAATCAAGGTGAACATAGAAAATTTTGAACAAGAAAACAGTTTTTTCCTCTGTGTTTTATAGTGCATTTGTTTCTCAAAACAAACAACAAAAATTAGATCATATATCTAGCAGTTGCTTGATGTTTTCTTTTGAAAGTATATTAATACATAAAGAAAAAAAAGTTTCTTGAACATAAATTTCCTTTTGCTTCTTCCTTTTAAAAAATTTTGGCAGTTTGTGAAGTTAGTGCCTCTGCATGTTTTCAAGAGCTTTTTAATTTTTCCACTGCTGCTGTTCACACTTATGCTCTGCTTAAGTGGCATTAAATTTGTGGATTTTTGTTCCAGGCGTTCTGTGCTTCAGGTACATTCTGGGTTGAATAACTTTGGTCGAGTGGCCTTAGAACCTGACTACTAAATCCTGCATGTGTCAGTGTTTCCATGAGAGATTGTGGTCTACATCCCGGGTGAACAACCTAAGCTGTTCATGTTGGGAACTGCCAGTGTTAGTATAAGATACTGAATAAGATGATTATATTTACTTTATGTATGTTCTTAAGCAAGCTAAAGCCATAGCAGTTTTGTATAAGGAAGAAAAGAGATAAAAACAGGAAGGATTTTAATTCCTGGCTTGAATAGAGAGAATTATGTGTTTGTGAGTATGTATATGTGCATGGGTTTTGTATATACATACATATAAATTTTGTTATATATTCCATATTTTTTATGTTCATAAGAAAACTAGTGATGTTCTATTGGAATACTTTGGAGTTAGTCATATGGATGCTTCATATTTAGAACACACAGTCCATCTACTTTGACTTACAAAAGGAAGAAGAAACCTTTTGTTTGGGTAGGTAAAGAAATCTCATTTTGTGTATTATTCTTTAGGTTTCACATTTTAAAAGTGAAAATAATCTGAATATTATAACTGAGTTACTTTGCTTTCACAAATTTGGAAACTCAGGAACCAAAATTTTAAGACTTAGGCAAAATTAAATATTAAAACCTTCTTCATTTTAATGTGTCAGAGACTTCAAGATACTGTTTGCTGGTTTGTATTCCTTTTCAAAAAAAACTGCTTGCCAGATACAGTGGTACACGCCTGTAATCCTAGCAGCTCAGGAGGCTGAGACAGGAGGATTGTGAGTTCAAAGCCAGCCTCAGCGAAAGCAAGGCACTGAGCAACTCAGTGAGTCCCTGTCTCTAAAATAAAATATAAAATAGGGTTAGGGATGTGGGTCAGTGGTCCAGTGCCCCTGAGTTCAATCCCCAGTACCAACAAAACAAACAAAAAACTGCTTAACTACATTCATCCTATGTTTAGCATAATCCAAGTGAACATTAGGAATGCCTGTGTCAGTCTTTCCTCCCTAACCTGGTGAGGGTGGGAAATACAAGGAGACTTCCTTTTCAGACATTTGTAACAGTGGTCTTAGCAGGTTTCCCCCATCAGTGTAGCAGATCTTCTTGCATGATGTGTGAAATGTGCTAACTTGATGCTAAGAAGTGGAAAATTTGGGTCAGGCTTCTTTTCTTTTTTCCTTCTATCTTTCTGGTGTCAGTATAGCAGGCAGGTGCTGTACAAAAGCTAACTCTGGGGGCTGGGGTTGTAGCTCACCGAGCACGTGGGAAGCCGTGGGTTCGATCCTCAGCACCACATATAAATAAACAAAATAAAGGTATTGTTTCCAACTACAACTAAAAAATAAATATTCAAAAAACAAAAACACACAAAAGCTAACTCTGCAACATTAGGAGGTAGAAATAGTCCCATCTCTATAATCTCTGTTTCAAAAGAAAAGTGCCATTACAGACATATAAAGAATGGAATTGCCCAAGAACATAGCAGTGTTACTCTTTAATGTTCAGCGATTGCCAGTGGAATTTCATGGAGCACAGAAACAGACCAAGTCCCCTTGAAATCATTGTTACTATAAAAACCATCTTTTTAAGTGCCTTTTTGGGTATGATGCGGTGTTTGCATCCTATAAAAAGTGAGCTAAACAGATAGGGTCTCTGCCCTCTAGGAGTTTGTAATCAAAAACAGATAATGTAGCTGACATCTGTTATTGTATTAAAGTCTTATAAATAAACATTGATCATATACATAAATAAAAATTTTATATCAAAGAAAATTAAAAACCTTTTTCTTTGCTTGCCTCATTAAATAAGTAAATAGACATCCTCATCCCTACACTGAAACTATCTATGTAAGTTGTAAAAGGACTAAACTAAAATAATTCTGACACCAGGATACTCTATTACATTAGTTTTTTTAAAGGTTTTTAAAAGAGTGCTGGCATTACTATGATGTCACTGATAACATATTTTAAATGGGTCTGGATGCAGAGATATTATTTTATCTTTCTGGTTATGAAACTAGGAGTTGAATTTTCTTCCACCTCTGGAATTTCCCCAATTCTAACTGCTGGCTGAAGTGTACTCACTGTTACAAACCAGTATTCTGGAGAGCAGTTTAAAAATTTTATCCAAACCCCTAGTGTTATTAAAAAATCATATATTTTTTAGTTAGCCACCTTTCCTTTTCCTCCAAGTCAGTAGAAGCTGCATTAAAACAAATGTAGGGGTATAAAATTGATGCTGTAATATGAGATGAACTTATATATTCAGACACTCTGAATGGAGTATTGGTATGAAGAGGTGGATCCAGAATTCTGGGATGACGAGTTCTGGGTGCAAGTTTAGGCAGAGCCATATACCACCTAATATTAAACATAGAAATTCTGATGGGGGAAACAGGTATTGAGTTTGATAAAATATTTTCTTTCTATGTGCTTCAACTTTAAGGTATTTTAATAGTGATTTCATTTTTGAAGTGTGGGGGAACCAACACCAGCAACATTGGGGAGACAAAACATGAACCCAGCTTAGAAGTTCAAGACATTAAGAAAATGGCTATCTCCACCTAGTGTAGGTGTCTGTCTGTGTAAATTAAAGCATGTGGGTACGTAAATTAATTAGAAGAACAGTCGATGATATAAATCAAACTTATTTGGTGCACTGATGAAATGAGCATTGTTTATAAGATTATCTTGTTATTTAATCTCTTCTGTGTAAACCTGGCTGGTTGGCATTATGAAGTAATAATACAATTAATGTGATGATGGTATACTTTTTCTTGGTACAGGTCTGATCCTGCAGACCTTTCTTGACTAGGATTTGTGTATATAGAAGAGCATAAGAACTGGAAATTTTAATTAGCAAGAATCTGACCCCCCATAGTGTGTGTGTGTGTGTGTGCGCACACACACACATGCTCAGGTGGATTTTTTTGTGTGTGTGTCTCAGAATATTCTCTCAGATTTCTATTCTTTTTGAACCAGTCATCTACTGATCCCAGAAGAATAAATTGCCTTTAGATACTATTTTCCAAAACTGTGCAAAGTTCATTATAAGAGCTACCTGCTGTCTTCTGTCTATATTGGTGCTGTGCTACTGGGTTTCCAATAAAAAGAAACTTTTACTTATAAATGAAGCCATTAGGAATTTCTTGAATAAACAAAAGAATTTTTTGATGTACAAGGGAATTTTATTTATAACTGTTAGCCATATAAGTCCATGTCTAACACATACAAGGACTAATCATTATCTTTTGGATGAAATTGAATGTACTCTTGTCAGCTAGAGAGCAGAAAACAGAAACACACAGCAAGCAGGGATCCTAGTGCAGAAGTAAATTGTTACTGTCATTTAGTATATGATTCAGAGTTAATTTTATTTTGGTACTGGAATTTGAACCCTGAGGTGCTTTACTACTGAGCCACATTCCCAGCCTTTTTAATTTTTATTTTGAGACAGGGTCTTGCTAAGTTGCTTAGGGCCTTACCAAGTTTCTGAAGCTGGCCTCAAACTTGTGATCCTCCTACCTCAGTCTCCCAAGCCGCTGGCATTAGAGTGTGTACCATCATACTTGGCTAAATCAGATTTTCACTTAGTGTTTTTATTCTACTTCCCATTCCAATCTCTTTGGCTTATTCGATGAAGTTATTTTCTTTATGTCACCAAATGGAAATTTTGCTTTGGGGAAATTAAAGATGTGGCTTTTATTATCTTGTTCTCAAACTGTTTAACTGTTTGTTCCATGACATTCTTTGTTTTTTTTTTTTTTTAACAGAACTTGACAGTGGTATCCAATAGTTTAACTAATAAATTGCAGAGAATAAATGTTATAGGTAATTTTTGTAAAGGCTTTTCATAATGGAGCCTGATGATTGAAATTTGTTGTTGTCTCTACTTGATCTCATAGAACAGATTTTGAACAGTGTCCTGTTAGGATTATGCATAGGGGAATTATGAACATGGTGTGATAAAATCATATGATTTTATTTTTCATTTAGGATATCTTGCTTCTTTTTTGGTCAAAATAGATGTTAAACATTTTTAACTTAGCAAATTAAATATTTGGATATATTATTTTTTAAGTTTTTGGTCTCATTGACATAGGAGTACAACAGATCTCACTGTTTGAACAGTGATAGCTGTGATGCCATAGTAACATCCCTGGCTATTAGCAGAGTGCATATTATTTCTGTGGTTTTGTGAATCAGTAACCACTAAAAGATTTCAGACCAATCACCAATGAATGATTTGTTCATTTTGCTTAATGAGAGAAACTGTGGCGTAAGACAACCTCACAATATGTGTTGGGATACATTTTCACTATTATACTTGGCTTGGCTCTGTTGTGGATTATACAAGTTGAATATTCAGTCTTTTTTGAGCTATGCAGATTTATTGGATGAAGTTTGGGTTTGTTTCTTGGAAGCCTTTTAGGACAGTACTTGTCAAATAAATATTAAAATCAGGGTATCTGCTGGGAAGTCCAGGTGTATGGTGAAGTGGGACACCTTCTAGTTTGAAGAGGTGACTAACACTAGGCCAGCTGCTTTCTTGTACTTTCTGACCAGAGCCTGCTTCTCAGATCTGATGTGAAACAAGTTTCAAAGTTCTGTAAGAAACAGGATGAGGCTAATGTCCTGTCCTTAGCTGGGATTGACACATATGACCAAAGCTAATGAGAAACTCTGGTCAAATAGATGCCCTGGTGGTAAAGCTAAAGACTGATATGGTCTTAAGACCACACACAGCACACTTCAGATTCTTCTGATGAGTATGACTTCTCCCTAGATTTCCTTCCTGTGCTGGGTGTGAAAGATCTAGCCTTTCACTGTTTTCCTGGTTCCTTTCTCTCCATTTTGTATCTTTTTTCCTTTTTTGCTGTGAGTCATTTCACTACCTCCTGTCTTCCTCCATTTTGATACAATCAGGTATTGTTATGTCCATTCATTTCAAAATGTTTTTGGAGTTGACTCATCCTGGGTCCTCCTGAAGGTAGATCAGTGAAAGTACTTTGTTTAGGGGAGATCCCAGAGTAGGAATGAAGGACTGGGAAAACCAAAGGTGACTCATGGAGGTGATCAGTACAACTGCTGATGGGTGCGGTTCTTTCTGGGGCCTTCCGAGGCACTTCATGAATGTCTCCCAGAGCATGAATGTGTTCACCTGTTGGCTCTCATTCTCTGTTGATCAGTGTGGTCCTCTGAGCTATAACTCTCTAAAGTTTTGTTAAATATTAAAATCAGGGTATCTGCTGGGAAGATTCTTCTGGGTTGTCAGATGGCATAAGGCATCCGAGGCAGGCTTAAAGGTGCTAGTTAGCTATCAGTGGGAGAAGCAGGCTTAGAGGTGTTAGTTAGCTATCAATGGGAGAAGAAGGAAGTGAAATAAAAATTTTAATATTGCATAGGGACCTATGTATTGCTTTTCTCCCCCGCCCCCCGCCAAAAAAAAGCATAGAGATCTCTGGAATGTTTGTTGTTGAGTCTGTCATTTGCTTTAATTATTCTTCTCAGATGTGCTCAGCTATGCCTCTAATAACCACTTTGTTATTGGGGAGAACAGTTGCATCAATAATTTCAGCATACATCTGGGAACGTTGGTCATTCACACTCAGGACAGGAGTGATCAGGAGGAGGGAAGAGATTGCCCTTACATCAACTCAAGTCTTGCTTCATCCACACCGAAGCATAAAAACATTTACCAGCATTGTGCCAAGGGTCTTTGGTTTTGGAATGGGGGAAGTTGTTAATTGTTCAGCCGCTCCTAATAGTCTCCTTAAAAACAGTTATTTAGCAAGATTCTGGTACAACACGAGTCAGCTCTTTCAGAACTTTAAAAGTGGACACAGATTTTCACTTCCAAATGGCCCTGGGAATCCCAATAGGTATAGTTAATGTTCCTATTGAACCATGACATATGATAGATTAGTGAAGATTTAGAGAAGAGTATAAGGAGAAACTAAAAAGTAGTCCCCAGTGGGACTGAAACATTATGCATACTTTCAGTACTTATTTGACAGAAGAATCTATTTCAGAAGGCAACTTCTAACGGAAGCAGTGAAGTTAGGCAATTATTATATGTGATCTTTTCATCATAGTTGCATATTTTTATTGGATCATGGTCCAGAAATTATAAGGTTTACTGTAATCATGGATCATGCTGGGCAGAACAACCTTAGAATTCCTGCCATCCTCTCTATGTGGCTGTATTTTAATTTTAAAAAATAATTTTAAAATATGGTATAATTTTTTAAAGTTTAAGGACTAGGATTGAGAAACAATAGAGAGTCCAATTTTATTAGAATTTATAGCTGTTACAACAACCTAAATCAATCGAGAGTTGTTACCCGGTGAGGTGTTCTTCTGATTTGTTCTTTTGCTCTAATTCAAAATATATGTGGTACTGCTTTAATAAAGAGAAATTCAGTTTACCTTGCTAGAACTTTCTCTTGGTCTGAGGGAGTTGGACAGTTGGATGATTTGAGGTTACAATACCTTAGCACCTTGAGGGTAATTAAATGCAGCCTTAATTGTGTGATAGAATATACCATCTAGAGAATAAGGAGTTTTAGATTATAAGGAAAATGACTCCCTTTGTGGGCTCCTCAGGAACAATTTTCTATCTTGTGGTTGGTCACTTTCAATGTATGGCAATTGCTTTCCATTATAATCCCAAGGTCCAATCAATATGTACAATATTATGCAACTTATAGTTACATTATAACCAAAATATGTCAAATGTGGTTTCTGAGTGGCTGATTTACTGTAAGACTTCCTCAGTCCCCAAAGTGGGCATTATGACTAATTGGAACTTCCATAGACAGGTATTTTTCTTCATGTGAAAATTGTGTGCATGTTGGGGGAGGGTCTGTAGTGACAGGAGGAGCAGTAACCCACTGTGTCAATGTCCTCACATACAGATTGATCCATTGTCATCTCCTTTGCATCTGCATGGATTGTTGTGAATTATTTGTTCACCCTGGGAGAGACGTGCTCTGAATTCTAATAATTTTAAATCTCTGAATCTATTAAAACCATATTTGTAGCTCTAAAAAAATTGATATTCACTGGGCAGTTTGCCCAACAAGCGAAAGTCAAAGAGATTACACACTTATCCTAAGTCACAGCAACCATCCTGCCAATTCTTCCTTTGAAAGAATACAGCAGACCCAAATTATACATCCCTGGGTAAGAGGAGACAAGAAAAGAACTCAATACATCAAAATCAGAAAGTAAATTCCACAATAATGGTTACAATAATGTTTCAAGATGTGATTTCAGCAAAGGCCCAGTCATTGAACCCTTGATCATGGCTTAGAGGGCTTTAAAGTGTTTTAAAGCATATCCTAAGCTTGTTAAATATGTTTATTTCTCTCACCTTGGAATCAGCATATTCACTCATGGACTAGTAGACCCTAAGATCACATGGGGCTAGGACAGTCACCTAGTCATTCAATTGAGAAAATAAAACAAACCACGATTACTACTGGTCTTCTGATTTTTCATCTACAGGTGTTTTCATAGGGTATTGAATCAACATATTGAGCCTCTACAGTATGCCAGGGGCCAACAATATAAAGACGTGTGAGAATAAGCCAATATAACAATGGAGGTGTAGTGTATGCAGGGAGTGGTAAGCAACTTGCAAGAGTTGAACTCTGATCTTCTCAAGAGCCAGGCTTAGTCCTGTTTATCTTTAGTGTCTCAGCACCAACCATTGTATGGGTACTTTGTAGGAAGGTACCTGATAATTGCTTGATGAATGAATGAACGTGATACATGCTCATCATTATACCATGGGGTCATAGAGGCCAGGCACACTAAGTCAGAATTTATCCAGAGGATAAAGTAGATAGGGGTTTCCTGTGATGAATATAGTGGAAAACAAGAAAGTTGCTCTCCTTGAGGGCACGTGTCAGGTAGTTCACCGTTGCGTGATCTGCCGTCAAGAATGGTGCCTGCCAGCAGTGGGTTCCCTCTATATTAACTCAGAGTACACCTTTCTTTGGCTGTGGTTTCATTACTTTCTATATTCAGAATCTGGTAAATGTTTTGGTTTCAAAATCTTTCTTGTTTTCTTATAACTAAACAATACATGCTAAAAAGAAAATAAAATGTCTTGGAAAATAAAATGTTTATTAATGTAATTGTCAATAAGAAGCTGACAATAAGAAATTTTCTCTTTTTAGTAACTGGGAATTAACTTTCTTTATTGGGCTATCAAGGGTGACTATTTCAAATGGCTACATTAGGCATGAAGTAGACAGTCCCACTGGTAATTTTCAGTTAACCACAGTGTTGATTGTCTTGTCCAGTAACAATACTTCAGTTGTTTGTTTTACCCATCTCGGTTGAATAGAGCATGGAATCAACAAGAGCCTGATTGTGGATTTTATTCTTGTATGGGCCCGTTAGGTTTGCAAAGGGAAAAACCTCTTGAATATACATAGACAGCACTCCAAATGTTGGTTAGCTGTTAAATAAATGGATGCTATTATTACAAAGGAGGACTTGGCTAAAGAAGGTAGATCATCACATCTCATTACCATTCCTGGATAAACAACCAAAGCATATACTAGCCACAGTAGTTTCATAGCCTTAATGCTCATACATCATGTGTGTGTGTGTGTGTGTGTGTGTGTGTGTGTGTGTGTGTGTGTGTGTAGGTGGGGGTGAGGGGACAGTGGGAGGGATACTTCTCTGAAATTAGTATTAGTTTTATAATGGAGATAGGAAACCTACAGTTATCCTCATTGGCTTGAAAAATTTTTTCATAGTGAAACACCACCTTAGTACTAGTTCAAAATATTTGAGCTTCATATATGTGAATTTCATAACTATATACTCAAATAGAAAAAAAAACACCGAAAGGAAAAAAAAAAAAGCAAGTCAACATCCAGGTTAGATAATACTGATTACATATAAGGGAAACAGATACCGCATTGTGAAAACATGAGAAACTTTTAAAAGGATATATCACCTCCAAAATATGTGTGAATCCTGCTTTTAATGAATTAGGGAGATTTCATTTTGTAGTGATAGCAAAATGGATAAACTTGCTATTTAGATACCATGTTTGGTGCAAGAAAAACATATCAACTAGTTAGGGGTTGAAATATTTAGCTACACAGTCACCCAACAAGCCTCAGTTTGAAAACTGACCTGTGGATCATTGAAAGATGATTTTACTTAATTGCCAAATTGGCTTAGAATGTTGTTTACTGTGTTGTCAGTTGCATCGTAGCGTTCAGGTAATCGAGAGTACTGGCCAGTCACCTTTTTGTGCATGTGTTTTCAAGCTGTTGTTTCGTTCTCAATGAAGCATATTAAATCTCTTTAATATCACCTGCTGGTTTTACTGAAGGTTTCATGATATTGTGAAAAACAAAATATCTATATAGAGTTATAGGAGAGAACATTTGCAACAAAGATGGCATAGATCAAGGGAATGTCAAAATTACTGAAGTGAAGAAAACAGAGAATTGAAGATGAGACCAAAACCAGATAGATAGAGATGCCCTCTGGCAAAATATAGCTCTGGAGGAAAGTATGTTAGAAGGTAGAACTTCATAGGAGAAAATTATTTTATGGGAAAAATATGCTACAAGCCACATCATCTCCTTATTACCGAAATAAAAAAGTCAGATTTTGTACAAAAATGATCCACACAAAGCAATTATTAGTGCAGTAAGTATCAAAATCACTATTTTTTTAAACTAATAAATACAGATATTATCAAAATACCTCAAATAAATAAATAAAAAATAGAGACATTTTCAAATTAATTCTTAAAGATAGTTCTTTTATCATTCTAAAACCCAGAAGTCTTAATTGTAACTGTGACTAATCACTAAGCACAGAGATTTGTATTTTTTCTCTTTATTAGTATACATTTCTAGAGAAAGTTCAACAGGTAAGAAGTATATGTTTACAGATATTTTTACACTTGTAATCTTTAAAAAGCAAATGCCTACGTACAAAGGAGAGAGGACTGGGGCGGTGGCTCAGTGTTAGAGCACTTGCCTGACATTCGAGAGACTCCCGGTTAGAGAGAAAATTGGAAATTTTCTGCTATAACTTTTAAATAAGTTAGAGGAAGCAAATAAAATCATATTTGTTGGTTAAAAGTTCTATGGTTTCTCTCAAATGTGGACGCTAGAAAGGAAAAAGGAAAAGAAAGGCAGGGGTGAATCTCATGAAAGTCAAAAAGAGAGATCAGGAGAGGAAAGGAACCAAGGGGTGAGAGGTGGAAGTGCTGGGGAGTGATATTGGCCAAATTATATGGTTATGTTGTGAATTGTGTGCACGTACAAATATGTAATAAGAAGTCCCATTAATGTGCACAACTATAATGCACCAATTAAAAACGTGGACAAGAAATAATCCATGTTAGCAATCCTATGTTCATTGCACCTAGAATTTACAGTGTTCCATGGCTTGATTTCAGAAAAAATAAGTATTGCTCTGATTAGCAAATTAAATGCCCATATGAGTTTTCATATTTCTAAATTAACCTTTGATATGAAAACAGTTTTGTACTTGGTAGCCTTAGATAGTTTCAAGCGACAAGATAACAAGAACTCCTCAACCTAAAAGAAGCTGTAAGTGTTCTTTTTGTTAAGTTGCTGTCATTTTTCAGGCATTTCCCGACTTACAAAGTATTCCTTAGATTCAGGACAAGCAGGATATATTAAGCATCAGACCAGCACTTCCTGGGTATACATGAAATGTTCCAACACATGCTCTACTTCATATGTCCACAAAAGATGTCACTGAATTATAATTATTATTAAAACATAAGATTCACACAGGCATATGCACAAGCCATTTCCAGGATGGCAGGGCTGTATACCTCTTATTTACCACTCAGCTCAGGTGTTTCTCCCTTGCTACCTAGTCTACCTGGTCTACATTTCTTGCACCTCTTGTTCAAAAAGCTTTCTTTGTGCCCCTTTTCCTTGTTCCCACCATACTGTATTGAAATTGTGTTTTTTTTTTTTAAATTTTTTTTCCCACTGTGGTTAGGCTGTCATACCTTGGAGCAATGCCCCACGTCAGTGTCTTCCTAGCACACAGGGAGTACAGCACCTGCACTTGTATAGTAGATGTCTGAGGGTAGCACAGGTGAATGTTTGGAAGGAAGGACTAGAATAAACATTGTGTAGGCTCAGAGACAGAGAACACATTTAACATGCGTGAGCCTCTGGGTTCAGTCTCCAAGGACACTCAGGTCTGGACCGTGCAATTTAATTTACAGATGAAGAAAAGGCAAATTATGTAACTAAAGTTGACCACGGGATCAGAAGTAGGCTTAGTCCCAAGTTGCCTCTTTGAGTTTGCTTCGCTCTGTATTGTGATTCTTTATGGTAACATTGAGGTGGTTGTTAAAGAGACTGAAGGAGACCAGCTTTAAAATGAGGAGCGTTTATTCCCAGAATAAAACACCAAAGTTCAGCTGAAAACACACCGTCTTTCTTTACTTGCTCTCTTGTAAAGACTCCCTTTTCCCCTAAATGTTGTTATTGCCCCTGGTATTCTTTTTCTGTCATTTTCATGAATCTGTCATTGAAGAGCCCCATGCCCAACACCAGACCAGATCAAGGTACAGGAAGTTTATAGGAAGCTTTGCCATGTAGAAATCCTGAAGGCATAGTGGCTTCCTACCAAGCCAGATTCTCTTAAGTGTTCCCATTGCTCATTGTCCCAGCTAGGAGGACAGAAGCCCTGGTCAAAATTTTGGTTTAACTGTGAGCTAAGACCACCATTTGGTGTAGGTTCAGTGGAACTTTACTGGCACAAAAGTTCTGGTCTCATGAAGTTTTTTGTCTGGGAGGGCTGGTAAGAAACATGGACATTCTGGGCAAAGTGCAGCACTGGGAAAGAAAAGGCAAATGATGTAGACCTGCAGCACTGGGAAAGAATTAACATGCTGCTGTTCATCAACAGGCAGATGCCAGCTAAGGAGAGTCTGCCAGGGAGGGAGGTCATTCTCCATGCTCTGCAGTACCTGCAAATCAGTGACACGGAACATACCCATTCAGTTCAGTGTTTGAAATGAGCACTGATTTCCAGAGTTTGTCCATTTCTTGTCATAATATTTCCTTTTTACCTGGGATACAGGAAGAATGAAGACTACTGATTAGAGAAACAGGAGAGAAGATGGAATTGAGTATCACTGGAGCATCCCATTTATATGGCAAATCGTCTGTGTGGTACTGGACATTTAATCCAGGGGTTGCTACCACTGAGCTACATCCTCGGTCCTTTCAAACAATATTTTGAGACAGAGTCTTGCTAATTTGGTAAGGCTAGCCTCAAACTTTGGATCCTCCTGCCTTAGCCTCCCAAGTGTTTGGGGGCGGGGGATTACAGGCATGCATCACTCTGCCTAGCTCAGCAGATCTTTTATAATAATGGCTAGGTAGTGGGTTAGACGTCTTTGTCTTTTTTTTTTTTTTAAGACATATTGCCTTCTTTTCTATTTTGTACCATACATTTAATATGCCTGGACTTTATAGGTGGACTCTAGGTGTGGACTCTAGGTGAGAACCTATCGGTTTAATGGTACATTTACTCAAACAGGAAATTGCATATTAAAGCAAAGGTTTATTTGGAAAATCTGTTTTCATAAGTGTCCATTTTCAGATTTTTTTTTATATGAAGTAAGGAAATAATATTCACACCTTACTCTTTTACTTAAAATTTTGTTCAGAGTATTAGGTGTCACAGCAGGCATGTTTGAATTGAGGGTACTGGGGACATGACCCTTCTCTTGGAGATTTTTAAAAAGCTCCCCCCCCCCCCAGTACTGAGGGTTGGACCAGTATTCAGGAGTATTCTACCTTTGAGCTATAGCCCTAGTCCTTTTTAAAAATTTTATTTTGAGAGGGTCTCACTAAGTTGTTGAGGCTGGCCTTAAACTTGTGATCCTCTTGTTTCAGCCTTCCAACTGGCTGGGATTATAGGTGTACACCACCACACTACTTTTTTTAATCTTTAGTTATAGAAAGACAATTTTAGTGCAGATACACTAAGATCAAGGATACCAAGAACATCCACACTATTTTTTTTTTAATCTTTAGTTATAGAAAGACAATTTTAGTGCAGATACATTAAGAACAAGGATACCAAGAACATTAAAAGAATGGAGACCATCTAATTCAATCCCTTCTTGTTATAGAGTGGTCCAAAGTCACAGAGATTGAATAAGTAATAATGTGTTGGTAAATTAGACACCACATATTTGTTAGTTTGAAAGTACAGAGAACTGACTGGGTATGGTGGCACACACCTGCAATCCCAGTGACTTGGGAGGCTGAGGTGGGAGGATTGCGCATTCAAAGACAGCCTGTACAATTATGTGACCTTGTCTCAAGAAAAAAATTAAAAAGGGCTGGGGATGTAGCTCCGTGGTAGTGTGCCTCTGGGTTCTATCCCCAGTACAGGGATAGGGGGCTGGGGGTGGAGGGGAGTATCATGAGCTGCTAGAGGATCACTGGGATTGTTTTAGGGAGTGGTAGGTGTCTTAGAGATGTTATTGATGAAAGTGCTGTACTTTATAATGCAGCAGATTAGATGATCAGAAGGATGTAACCAGAATAGATTTAGACCTTGTTGAAGGCAGATCACGAGTTTTCCTCTTTTTATCCCTACTGTTCAGGGCACTAACTGGGAGCAGCAGTGACTTTAGAAGTATTTGTTTAATGTTTGAATAAAAAACATTGATTCAGTAACCTTTTAAGATCTGTGTTTCTAGGGAAAGCAGCAGTGGAAAGTTTTCCCTGATCTTATACCATAAAATTGTTCCTTTCTTTTTCTAAGTTAAATACTTTCTCTCTTTCAATAAGGTGAAAATTGGCCAGTTATCTCAGGCCCTGCCACATTGTAATTAATGTTTCTAATGAGGAACGAGGAGGAATGACTCCTATAATAAAATATTGGAGATGTGTGACTAGTGAATAGAATTGGATCTGATCTTTTGTAGGGTACACTTTGTAGGTTTATTGTTTTCACTTTCTTGAACTAGATGCTCCAAAATGTTTTCATATGTAGCAGCGAACATCTACCATCTAGAAGACCAGAATATCTATTTTGCGTACACATGATACATGCATGAACTAATATGTGTTTTCTTCCTGAGAGGAAAACTATTGGGAATGTACTGGGCTGAATATGTGTTTATTTTTGAATGGTTAACTGCATTGTATCACTTTGAAAGGCCCCACATTGTTTTCTCGGGAAGCATGTTCCCAGCAGTTTTAAATGGCCAGTGGCTCGAAGATGCTCTGCTCTCCAAACATGGACATTGCTCTGTGGCTCTTGTCTTTGAAGCTCAGGAATTGGCTGTGGAGTTAAATGAAGCCAGATTAGCGTTATTCTTTAAATATTTTAGTTAAAAAAAAACTGTTAATATTTATTTCTGTAGTAGATATTTACAAAATAGTTTTTCTTGAGTATTTTTATGTAGATATTTGAAACATTTTGAAAAGTGTTGTTATGTTTTCTAAATTAAGGAAATTCTGTCACACGTGTATATATAGACATACATACACATATATAGTGTTTAAAAATAGACAAGAAAATGAGACGATTAGAAGTTCATGGCTGCTTTAGGGGTCTCTGAAGCAATAGAAATATGTGAGGACTGTGTATGTTTGGAGGGAGCTTGATAATATACTGAGTCTTGGTGGCCTCTGAAATTATAAGGCAAAGGACTTTAGAGTCTTCTTTTATATGGACCCGTGTCTGATTTTCATCTCTGGGGGACTAACATAGAACCATGTAGTTTACTGATTTCTCTCCTATATACTCTTGAAGTTGACCTCCAAATAAACTTGTGATTTAGGCAGGGTAGTAGGTGGTACTGACTGTTATATAAATGAGAAAACTAATTGATTTCTGGGTTTTAGCTCAGTCTGTCATTCACTGCTTCATGCTTCTCTGATAATACAGGAATGTAGTGAAGAGTCACACCCACACTCCTATAATCCCAGTGGCTCCAGAGGCTGAGGCAGGAGGATTTCAGGTTCAAAGCTACCCTCAGCAATATAGCGAGGCCCTAAGCAACTCTAATTTAGAGCCTGCCTCTAAATAAAATATTAAAAGGCTAAGGATGTGGCTCAGTGGTTGAGTGCCCCTGGGTTCAATCCCCAGTACCAAAAAAAAAAAAAAAAAAAAAAAAAAAAAAAAAAAAAGAAAAGAAAAAGAAAAAAGAAAAGAAGAAAGAGCCAGGCACCTAGCTGTAATCCCAGCAACTCACAAATTCCAGGCCAGCCCCAGCAATTTAGCAAGACCTGGTCTCAAAATAAAAAAGGGCTGGGGGTGTTACTCAGTGGTTAAACAACCCTTGGTTTAATCCCTGGTACCAAAAGAGGTGGCTTGAGGCAGGAGTGAGCAAGTGCACAAGACTTGGTGTCACATTCCTATAATTCCAGCTACTTGGGAGACCAGAAGCAGCAGGATTGTTGTAGCCTTGGTGATTAGAGACCCTGTTTCAAAATAAAAGAACTGCAAATGAAGCACAGAGGTAAAGCACCCCAACCCAAAACAAAACAAAACAAGAAACTCAAAGAACTCTCCCATAAAGCACTAAGTCCCCTCAGTGCTGTGTGTTAAGAATCAGGGGCAGTACAGATAAGAAAGCAGTAATGTTTTTCTGTGGAGTAAGGTTGGAAAGGAAGGGCTATTTGAGGTGGTCTTTGATGGTTAAACGATGGGGAGTTTCTAGGGCCTGGTGAGGCAGTACAAGTCGGTAATCCTAGCTTCTCATGAGGCTGAGGCAGGAGGATCACAAGTTTAAGGCCAGTTTGGGCAACTTAGTGAGACCCTATCTTCATAAAAGGGTATGGATGGTGGGGAGTGTTGGCCAATGGTAGAGCACTTGCTGAGCATGCAATAGGACCTAAACAAAAAATAAAGGATAAAATATGGAGCTTTTAAGGGGCAGTACAAAACATTGTAGGCAGTGGAAGCATCATAAGCTGACTGATAAATGCATAATATAGTTGGGAACTGCTACTCATGGGGTCCTGGGTGTGGCTTAGACTTCACTGGCAGATGACATGATAGATTGTGAAGTTATTTGCAGGGAAAAACTTGGCTGTATTCATTTAAGAAATATTAATTGAACATTTTTTAAAGGTACCCATTTGGTTGCTGAGAGTATGATTGTGAATATGATAGCTCCTTCTTCTGGAGGTTATATTCTAGAGGACAGGCAAAATGGGGAGTATAAGGTGGGCTATGAAGAAAAACAAGGCAGAGTCTGGAGATGGGGAGTGAGGGTGGTGAGGGGCCTTCTCTTTAGACGGTGTGATCAGAAGAGACTTAAGTTTGGTGAGATGCTATATGGGCAAAAACCTGACTTACGTGGGAAAGTGAGCCCTACAAAGACTTAGGGAAAGACCCTTCCAGCAGAAAATGGCAAACAAAAAAGACCCAGATGTAGGATCAAGCATGGTGATTTTGAGAATCAGCATGGTTATTAGTGAATAGGGACCTGAAATCTCAAAAGGGTACATGAAAAGAATAACCCTTTTACATGAAACTACCAGAGAATCTGACTGTAATACTGTTACTAGGGCCCTCTGCATTAAGTATGCACGTACGTATGTGCTCCTGTGTCTCCTCTTCTACTCATCCGCCTTTATTCTTCCATGCACACACTAGCCATCCAACCATTTAAGCAGTACTTACTGAATACCTTCCATAACTCAGACTGCATTCTACCCAGCTCTTAAATGAACTCACACTCAAGATTAATCCCGTTGTAAGTAAGAGACTACTGCAGTAATCAATGGTTTGTGTATTGGTCTGCTATATTTTTCTGAACCTAGTTGATGGTTTTAAGATAATGTAAACTGTCACCTTAATGTCTTCTGATAGGATATTGTCAAGTTAGTAGATCTCGTGTCCCTCAGCTACAGCCATACTCTCAGAGGGAAAAGAATAAAGACAAGGAAAGGCAGGGGTGGGGGTGGGCAAAAAAGCATACCCTCCACATCTGGGTGCAGAGGGCACTGATGCTGGGTATTTGTTAGTTGGGTTGTCTGTTCTGAGATGATTAGTGAATCAGCTATGGCAAAATGCAGTCTCTCTCTAAGAGACAGACCAAGTTGTTTATTGACAGTGGGGAGGAAAAGGGTTGGGCACATACTTGTAAGACCTATGATCTTTCCCAGAATTTGGAAGGATAAGGGAATTGCTAAGAATTTGACATTGGAACTGTTCCCTCTAATTGTGGCTGAACCCATTTGAAGGGAGGGGGGCACTAAACCACAGAATCAGAAGGTGATATTCTGAACAATACGGGAGCTATTCATGGTGAAAACAAGTGTTTAGCCAAGCCAATGTGTGTTTTAGTTTCAGGCAGTATAAACTGAGGTGTTTATTTCACAGTAGCATGTAAGAAAATTAACTAATATACATTAGCTGCTTAGTTTTTCCCTCTTTCCCCCTCCCTCTTGCCTCCTGCCTTACAGCGGTTTTTCTTTTTCCATACTTTGAAATTATTGTAAAATCATTAAAGAACACACATTAAGATTTTGTTCATTGTAAATAGACAGTTTAAAAAAATTTTTTTAGTTCATTGACAGACCTTTATTTTATTCATTTATTTATATGCGGTGCTGAGAGTTGAACTCAGTGCCTCACATATGCAAGGCAAGTGCTCTACCACTGAGCCACAACCCCAGCCCTGTAAATAGACAGTTTTAACAATGAACGTTTCTACTCAATCGAACAGATGACTGGTTTGGAGAATTTCTAAATTGCCAGGCAGTTGGCACTGCAGTGCAGATGCTCAACTCTTTTGCAAATTAGTGCCTCCTTCCAGCTATGGATGCCCTGGATGCCAGCCCCACTCTTGCTGCAGGGATCCTGGTCTGTGACTGAGCCTCTGTGTTTTCTTCTTACAAGGTTGGTTTAAAAAAAGCTATATGATTACATGTGTTAAACATATCAATTTTGGAAGAAATCAGAGTAGACAAAGCAATAACATCATCTATAACTCCAGCCACTCTAAGGTAAGCACACCCACATATCCATTGTAACCCCAAATTATATTTTAGATGATTATTATGTTCACAGTGTAATCCACAACATCATTGATAATATGTAATGTATCTTTGATTTTATTTGGTTATGTGTGTATGATATTATGATTAGCTTTCTGTCGTTTTAAGTCCTTTACATTTTCTGTTGTGCAGAAGGCACAATTCTGTAATTTATTTTCAGTTCTTTCCAATTCATGAATATAAGAGTAGCCTCTTTTAGGTTAAGGCTCATACCCTTCAGCCTGTAGATAGCCAGATCACATCTCTGTTTGCATCTGGCCACCCTTTTCTCTCACTTTCATTCAGAACTTTGCATTTAGGAGAAAGGAAATGCACAATTCCTGCTTTCCCTTGTCCTATTTTCTGCCTTTGCGTCCTGCAGCGTGGCTTCTGCTTCTGCTCTTCTCCACAACAGTGGCTCTAGAGAGCTGACCTCTCATTGCACACATCTTGTAGAAGCATTTCTGGTTTTCACTTCTCTCTCTCTGACTTCTGATACTGCTGACCACTTTTGCTCCTCCTTCAAGTCTTTGTGTTTTCTGACTTTTTGGTCTTCCAGTATTCTCCTTACTTTTCTAATTTGTTGTTTCTTAGTTTATTTCTTGGTGTTCTTTTCAACACAATTTTTTTCCCCCAGATAATTGTACTCATTCCCATTAGTTTAAATTCCTGCTGATTTTCTGAATATTATCCAACTATTTCTCCAACCTAGACTTTGCTACAGAGCTTCATATTTGTAAGTTCAGTTCTCTTGGTTGATCTACTTTGAAACTCAACCATTTAGAAGCTGGAGTTTTCAATGTCCCTGCTTTCCCTCCTCCAGCTAGCCACTGTTATATGTTAAATGGCATCACCGTCAGCCTGATGTACTATTTGGGCTAGAAACTAGAAAGTTATCCTGGGCTTTCCTTCTCCAGAGCTCATACCTCCTTCCCCAGTTCTAAACAGCAATTAAACTATACTCTTTTGTCTTGTCTATTACTCCGTATTTTTAATGCCAGCAGTCTTGTGCCTTTCTTAAAAAAAATATTTTTTAGTGATCAATGGACCTTTATTTTATTTATTTATATGCGGTGCTGAGAATTGAACTCAGTGCCTCACACATGCTAGGCAAGCGCTCTACCACTGAGCCACACTCCAGCCCTAGTCTTGTACTCTTACTATGAAGGTGTTCAATGGGTATGAGTTTTCAGCTCATAAATAAGTTCTGGAGATCTGCTATACAACATACTACCTGTAGATAACAATAATGTGTTATGCATTTAAAAGTTTGTTAAGATAGATAAATCTTGTCTTAGGAATTCTGGCCACAAAATAAAATAAAAACAAAACCCCCAGAGGAACACAGGGAAACATTTGGAAATGAAAGATATGTTTGTTATCTTGATTGTGGTGATGGAAATATGATTATATACATATGTCCAAACTCTCCAAATTGTAGACATTAATTAAATACAGTTTTCTTTTTTTTTTTTTTTTAAATACCAGTTATATCTCAACAAAATTGGGTGGGTAGGGAAAGACTGATTGTTTCTTGTTTTCAAACTCTATTTTCAACATTGTTCAGGCTCTCTTTCCCATTGCTTCCAGACTGATCTGACAATGCAGATCCAGCCTGGGGCCTCTGCACCTCCCCACTCCCACACCTTGCAGTTGGTTCTTCTGTTATGCTGGATGAGATGGAAACTCCTCAACATGATCTTGTCCAGTGTCATCTTTCATCACTTTCTTTAATCTCTTTTTTGTGCTTGTTGCTTTGATAGGCAAGTTGGGGTTCTTCTTTCCTTTCTTGTGTTCTCTTCTGAGTTTTTTTTTTTTTTGGTTAGAGTTAAGCACTCTTTGCTTTGTCCCTGAACCCCTGTACCAGAGTTTCTCAACATCCCTGGAATTGTTGATATTTTGTGTTGGATAATTTTTTGTTATGGGGTACCATGTGTGCCCGGTCAGGTATTTAGCAGCTTCTTTGGTCTCTATCCATAGTGCCCAACAGCTGTCCCACTCCTGTCCCCATGTTTCCTCTTTCCCTCTAGGACCAGGGATTGAACTCAGAAGTGCTCTACCACTGAGCTACATCCCCAGCCCTCTTCATGTTTTATTTTAAAACACAGTCTTGCTAAGTTTCTGAGGCTGGCAAAAGGAAAGAACTTGCAGTTCTCCTGCCTCGGCCTCCTGAGTCATTGGGATTCCAGGCATGCACCATCATGCCCACTTCTGCCCCCAGTTTTGATAACTGAACATGTATCTAGGTATTTCCAGCCATTTCATGGGTGACAAAACCTCCCCTGGTAAGAACATACTTGTTCTGAAGTACTTCTGGTACTGCAAGGAGATCATGCCTTCATGTGTTTGTCCTTATTGCTGGCAGAGGTTAGCAAGCACATCTAGGGCTTCTAGAGCAGTGCTGAGACTGAGGGACCCCCAGGCAGCCTGTCAGTTGTCACTGTCTCACTGTGTGCCCTCATTACCGTCCAGACAAATGAGAATGGACAGCCAGCAATGTGGATAAGGTGGCCATTCTGAAAGTTTGTTTAATGTGATGATTTATAGCGCTCTTCTTTGTAATGAGTGGATTAAAGGTAGGATTTTATAACAGGTAGATTAGTGAAGTTGTATGTCTTTTGTTGGAGTTCTTTTGAAAAACTGGATTTGTTAAAGTCTGATTCATTCATTTCATTAATTCATCAGTAATGTTTGAACACCCTTTTTATGCCAAGGACTTTGTTTATTCCTGGAAGAAACAAACCTACTCTTTGAAGGTCTTAAGATTTTTTTAAGATAGATATTCAAGGAGGGATTTTAATATAGTGAGAATCAGTATATTATGGCAGCAGATTTCCAAGCTGAGTTTCACATTCCAGGCCAGTGGGGACTGTGTATGTAGAGGGTAAATTCTAGGTGATATTAATACATTGAGGATCTATAGTATTCAGTGATAAGCAACCCCCCCTCCCTTTTCAATTTATTCAACTTCATTGTGGTGAATCTGGAAAATTAGTGTCTGAGACAGCCATGGCTGAAAACTGGCATGATCACAAAGCATTTCATATTTCCTTTTTGCTGTATCTTAACAGCTTTTCTCCCTGCCCCCTTTCTCCTCCTTTACCTGAATTTCTGTAGTTTGAAGCATAATGTGGCAAGTTTCCTGATCCCAGGGCCTGGTCTGTCTGCAGAGGTATATGTGAGTGAGACCCCTTTTAATCATTCGTGTAATGATTGGTGGCTCCCTGTTGTTAAACCACAGTTATTGATCCATCATCACTGAAGTACATGGCTGAAGGAACTGGTGCTGTCAGGCATTGATTGACTAGGAAGGAAGTGTAGAGCTATTCTAACTCACTTTTATTTTCATCAGCAACAGTTACAGTGGAGACTTGTGCAAGACCTCCATGATGGAACATCATTTTTCCTGCATTAAGAGGTGTCTGATGTGACTGAAATTGCCGGGATAACTCAAACTGCTGCATTTAAAATATTTAGAACAGAAGAAACTGTCCAAAACCTTCTTATCTGACTTGGTTAATGGTTCTGGCTCTGGCAAATAAATATGGGGGGGGTGGGTGGGTTAGAAAGAAACAGATCTAGTTTAAAATTATCCCCAAGCAAGTGGAGCAACATACAATATATGTTAGTATTTTATCAAAGAAATATTTATACAGCAATTAATGCATTCAAACAAAAAAAGCAGATGATTCTGTATAAGTTAAACTATTTCCTGGCTATTCAAATAATAAAGTTCAAGTCATAGTCAAAAGTGGTCTCTTTGTGCTGTTTTTACCTTTTGTCGATTTCAGGAGGATTTATCTGTATACAGCAGTTTTTTAGATAAAGTTACAAACTTAAGAGAGTTGTGATACCTACTAAAAGTACCTCTTGCATTTAGTACAACTTCTGTACATTTTAACATCTGGGAGAACATTGTTTGCTTTAATGGGCTCTTTAATAATGCTTATTTTATGCCTTTAACCCCAGTTAGAATAAAAATGAACAAAAACAACAAAAATCATTGGGTGTAGTATCTGGATCAGAGGAAAGACAAAATGAAAAAGGAGGACAGAAACTGCAGTTCCTGGTGACATTTTACCCATGCCTCAGAGCCTGTGCTTTTTGGTCCTTTTCCCTGAATGTTTTATTTTTGTTATAATTACAGCATCTTGCCTGTACTTTGTCCTTCTGATCCTTTGTTAAAGCCCAGATCACTCTGTGCAGAGTGTGCTCCTAGGTGTGATTTATTGAGTGACAAGTAGCTGTAGGGCAGAACACCCCCCTCTGTACCTGAGTAAAGTATTAGACATCACAGAGCTGGGGCAGGCAGGAGGGGCGGCACAAGGGGGTGGG
The DNA here is from genome assembly GCF_045843805.1 of Urocitellus parryii. Classification (NCBI taxonomy): domain Eukaryota; kingdom Metazoa; phylum Chordata; class Mammalia; order Rodentia; family Sciuridae; genus Urocitellus; species Urocitellus parryii. Next base: position 158,863,943 of record NC_135534.1, on the reverse strand, counting down.
GAGGCAGAAGCACAGAGCAGTAGCACAGCAGCTCCTGGATACAGATCAGACAAGAGGTTCTGCCACAAATCACCTAGAAGCATGTCAGACGCTGCATGTTTGTTGTTTTACACTGAGGGCACAGCCGTAGTCCAAAAGTATTGATTCTTTTCTTTGTACAGAGACAGAGACTGTCAGCCCTAGCAGGCTGACCTTGGTATGGTGCAGACAACTATTCCCCACCCTGCCGACCAGATGAACCCCACAGGAAAAGCCAAGGCAAGAGATGCCAATGTCCACTTCACAGGCACAGAGAGAAACCGATGCCTGCTGAAAAGGCTCCTTCTGTTTCCCAAACACTTCCCTCTCCTGGGCCCCCAGGGTGCTCCCTGTCACAGAACAAGGGAGGCAGGATTCTTGGAGTCAGTGTGCGTGTGTATATTTGTTTGTGTCTGAAAATGTAGGGAAAGAAGCCCTTTTTATTTTATCCTCTGTGCGATAACCTGAAGGATGTCTGGTCCATGGTGTGTGTGTGTGTGTGTGTGTGTGTGTGTGTGTGTGTGTGTGTGTGCAAGCACGCGATTTGTGTTTGTGGAGGCAGGGAAAGATAGTCTATTTTCTGTTTGTACATATCAAAGGAGAAATCTCTGTGTGTGGGCATTTAAATGTATATTTTGCTCACTTTTCCTTTTTTTTTTTCCTTTCTGTTTGAGAATCTTCAGTGACAGGTAAGATATGGGGAAAGTAACCAACTCTCACACTTAATCTGTGATCATTTTTAAAAGTTGTTTAAATTGTAAAACTGCAGAGACCCGTTTATCCATACAGATCCCCAGTTGTTCTTCTAGTCTTCAACTCTGCATACCTGTTAAGTAATTTTACAGCATTTAAAAAATTTATTTTGGAAATCAAATAATTCTTAGCTGGAAAATGTAGTTTGTAATTTAACATTTATAGTTGCTTTGGCCAGATACAAACACAAACATGTCATCCCCAACCTGTAAACAGTAAGGAAGAAGGGGACACAAGGTGCCCTTCAGGAAGCGTCATGGATCCTCTGTAGGGCTCAGTGCCTCAAGACTTCAGTGTGTGCAAAGTGTTTGCTTCTAGGGGATGGAAGGCGTTTCAGTTGCTTCTGGCTGAAGCTGAGTGTTTTATTTTCACTAACAATAACGAGGAGGATGCCTCTCTGTTTCACTCTTAGGAATGTTGTTGCAAGCACAACTCTTGTCCATAAGGTTGATCTGTCTACCAGGAAAACTCTAGTACCTTTCCAGATTTGCCTCAATGAGAATAGGAGACACACTGATGGGGAAGAAAAGGGGGGACTGCCTGTGTGCTTAATGTATAAAAGCCTTTCCTTCAAAAGTAAGGTTTTTCTTTTCCAAATAGAATATTGAAACAGGTTCAGTGTAGTGATAGTGTGTTGATAAAAATAGCAAGAACACAGAAGGGTTTCTTTAGTTCTTTATTCATTTTTGTGAGAAATGCTTTTGTTTCCTACATCTACATTTTTTCACATTGACTGTAAGTGACTGTTTGGCAACCTAAAAGAAAACCCATTGATTTAAAAAAAAAAATCATGGGTTCTATATTCAGTTTTTTACTTGTTTTTTTAAGATGTGAGATTTCTATAAAGTACTGGGGTTTCCAGATGCTAGGACAGAAAATATTTCTCATAAAAGTGCTGTTATCCTAAAACAATATAAGACTCAATTATTTTAGTTTCTTATGTTGATTCGAAATATTTCTTGTTCTTTGTTGAGTCTTTATTTCTCATCCAATACAGTTTTACATTTTGAAGATAAGAACTGCTGAACAAATCTTTTAAGTATTAAAAAAGTTGAAATAGGTCTGGGGATTGTAGGTCAGTGGTACGGTGCTTGCATGTGTGAGGCCCTGGGTTTAATCTCCAGCACCACACACACAAATAGATAAACAAATGACATAAAAATGTTAAAAGGCAAATGATTTATGACATATCTTTTTTTTTCTTTTTTTTTTTTTTTAAGTACGTGGGATCTAACTGAGGCCTAGAGCATGCTAGGTAAATGTTTTACCACTGAGCTACATACCCAACCCATATCATTGTCTTTACAAAGAGTCTTCTAGTTATCAAATGAAGGATAAGGAGTGCATTTGTTATATATGAAACCATGTAAGAAAAATAGTGCAGAGAACAGACTGGGAATGGTTTAAAATCTGAATGCCCAGGAATAGTATTTTTTTAAGACCTTACTTTTCCTTTAATATGTACATGCTAATCATCTGTCTTTCTCTCCTCCCATATATGTTATACCCACTTGATTTACTGCTGAAATTATATTGCTTTTGAAAGTGTCAGTTGAGTTATCCCTTGCCTTGTTAGTATCATGTTTGATTTCTTGGACAGAGACATAAATCACTATCTAATATGCAGGTCTTTTGAAGACGCACCCAAGGTTTATTGCCAGTAACAGACTAGTGGCCTTATGTGGACTTTCCATGAATAAAACAGATTGATGAGCCATTTTATAGCATCGCAAGCTGTATTATAAATACATCACCCTTTTCAGTAATTTAACGTGAGGAACAGCCTAATGAGCTCCCAGCCACGATCAGCCAGAGAGCAGGGAGTTCTGTTTAGCTTCTAGAACAAGTGACTGGTGGAGAGTAAGAAACCCAAACCCTGTAATGTTTTCCCCAGTTCAGTGACAAAATCTCTGTAATATGAATCATTTAAAATAACAGTAAAGTCAAGCTGCATTTAGAATCTGTCAGGGTAGTAAAGGGAAATATAAAGTTGGTCTGATTTGGCTTGTAACGGGAAATCTAAGACGATTAGCTTTTAAAGTCATTTGTTTTTTCTTCTTTTACTGGTTGAAGTTATCAATGAAATTGTATCAACAAATTATCATTTTGAAATACACATGATGTGATATCTACCTGGGCAGCTTGGGAGTGGAACAGGTGGATAGTGAGACTACCGTAGACTTCTGTTGAAAATGTAGCTGAAGATGATCATCATTTCTGTATTTGAGGCTTCTACTGTATTTGAGTTTATAATGGTTTACCTTTAGTTTCTAATTAACCCATCTGATGTCTCCATAGAGGAGAGTGAAGGGGTGGCATCTGAGGGTAAAGGATTATTATTTTCTTTCTGCTGAGGAAACTGAGGCTATGGAGATACTTGTTTTTGAAGAGTTTCCACAGTAGTAAGATAAGCAAGATAAAATATATGTATTTTTTATACCTTTATTTTATTTATTTATTTTCTTATGTAGTGCTGAGGATTGAACCCAGGGCCTTGCACCTGCTGGGCAAGTGCTCTACCGCTGAGCCACAATCCCAGCCCAAATAAATCTATTTTTAAAACTGAAAAAATATATTTTATTATGTAGAAGAGTCATCAACATTTAGAGGACTTATACAAACATAATTGTGTGAGCCCGTAACTTCCTAGTGGTTTGATAGGTAGATGATACTCTGGACTGCTAACAACATAGTTTTGTGAATGAGTGTTTTTGCTACCTGGAAGCTGCACTCTGTTTTGAGCTAGTAAGTTACAGAGGATATTTTCCTTTTCTAAACACAGTTGACTACACCATGCTGGATAAATTACCTACATACATCAGTTGAAATAGTATTTTACATTTTTAGACATCAAGCTTTGGCCTGAAATGGCATTATTTATAAATATAAATTGGTTAGGAGCCTATTGTTAAAAAAAAAGATCAAATAAAATTTTTCCAAATGTACTTTTCTGTTATGAAAACGGCCAGGCAGTTTGGCTGACTCTGTTATTTATACCCTAGACGTGAAGTACCTTGGGTTTACAAGGGACAAATGAAGAACTGGAAAGACTTTAATTAGTCTTTATAGAATAGGTAAAAACAGAATATGTTACCACCAAGGCATAGACTTATCTTCGAGGGCCTAACCTGTCTGGCCCACTCCTGCCTACACTCATATAAAGCATCTCCAATTTAAAAAATAATAATAATTTAAATGAAATGGCCCCATTTATGCCCTCTGTTCCTTATTAAAAATGGTTGACAAGTAGAATTCCACTCAAAAACATATCTGCAGACAGACAATATTGTTTTGAATTTTAAAGAGTTCCTGTGTCTTGTGAATGACATGCATTTAATATTCTGTATTCAGGACAAAGTACTTTTGAAACCAGCTGTGCATTCATCTCCATTTTTGCTCCCTCCTCTGCTATTTTACCTTCCTTTGCTATACATCTGGGGTTGATTGCAGACTGCAAATCTAAGCTTATCTGACTCAATGAAATACTTTGTTCCTCAGCATCCCCATTTCTAAAATCATGGACTAGGATTTAACCTTCCTTTAAGGAGTATACAGAAGAATATTCCAGAAAGGACTTATAAAGGTCTCTGTGTCTTCATTGAAGTTGGTATAGAGATTTAGTCCTATTCCTTGAGGTAGCCCAGAAGTTAACTGCTGAGTGATCTTGGTTAGCACTGTAGTGTAGGCTGAACCAAGGCTCCTGGCCATAGAACATGAATGTATAGCACTGGCTTCTCAAATAAATGAAATTTACCACAGTGTATTATCTGTAAAGCAAATGTTAGCTAATTCATCATTTGCACTCCAGAAACAGATCTCGTTCTCAGTCATTTGCCACTTTAACATAAAACCTTATTGAAAATCCCCCCCAAAATCAAAGGGCAGAGTATGCTTCTCCCCCTACTGTACCTTCTCTTGTCTCTAATTCTAAGCCCTTGTGCATTAGTGTTCTTAGTGTTTCTCTAGAGTTTGGTGACTCTTCATAAGAAAGCACTAGGCTTATGGAAAGACAGATGTCTCCAGTGGACTTGAATCTCCTTTTATTTATAAGGGTCATGAAAGTAATCTTCCAGTTCTTCTGTTCTTCCCAGGAGCTTTAGGAAAGCTGTGTTCAAAACTAATGGTTCCTAAAGAATTGGGCAGCTGCATTACCACTTGGCTCTCAAAACATCTGCTAGTTTAGGGGCATCACAAATACTATTTTTCAACTCTAGGACTTTGTTGTAGTGTGCTGAGAATTAGGAACTCATCTGATGCCCTTAGGCCTAGAGCACCTTTGGAAGTTCTGTTAGCCAGGTTCATTGTCTCTTTCACCAAAGTTATCACTTTCTATTCCCATAGTGTGCAGTGCATCAGGAGAATTTGTACATACGTTCACACATTTGTATACGGAAGCGTGCTTCTGTGTTCTCATCTTTTGTCATGGAAACCAGATGTGTGAATGAATGACCCCAAACCACATTTTTATCATAGATAGAGTACCTCATAGAGTTAACTGCCCTTATGTGCCTGGTCACCTTTAGAGGGCACAGTTTGGCTGAAAACCTATTCCTAATGAATTGCAAATGGAGATCAGTTAAGTTGTGTTAATTATGTCATTTGCAAGTCTAAGCTTATCTGACTCAATGAAATACTTTAGTCCTAATATGGAATTGGTTGAGAGACTAGAAACTGCTTGTCCGATGTTTCCCTTAACCAATGTGATATTTTTGTGGTTTGCAGATGACACAATTCACATAACTTATTTGATGGGACCTCATTAACCATCCCTTGCTTTACCTAAGCAAAATTAGGTTATTAAACATGCCACGATAGGTTCTGTCCTCATTACTCTGCCTTCAGCCCTGTGAATAGTGTTTGTTTTGTGACACCTCTCCCCAGCCTTTCTCCAGTCTTTAGTCTTTGAGGAAGCCAGGGAAGTGCCGTGTTCAGATCATGTTTCTGTCCGGTTCTCCAGCCTTACACACATCCGGACTCATCACTACTATCATGATGCAGTCCTCATCCCTCTTTTGGCCTAATTTGCCCTCTCCTCATATTTTGGTGTCCTGACAATTCATTGCCTTAACCGGTTAAGTCCCAAGTTTTTAATTCTATGAACATAATGAATGTTCAAATATCATTTCAAAGTTACCATAATTGGTATATCTGTTGCTCAATTGAGGTGTTAATAGCGTTCCACTGTCAGACAATGGGACTAACGGATACCCAGAAAACCTCTTCAACATTGGAATTTTCGCTGAGGCCAGGTGGACAGCAGCCGTGACTTTGACAGTGATTGCACTTGTGCAGTCATTTTCCACTTCTGTCTGGCTCTTCTGGGAGGTCTTCACATTGGAAGCAGATCCTTTGTCTCTTTAGTAAATTGGTGAAAAACTGTAAGAGCATGTGACCATATCCTTTTGAAGATCACACTTAGTGGCATGCATTGGCAGCTGCCTATAATTCTGTCATCAAAGAGACCAGTCCCAGGGACACTTTATGGTGACCTCATTTTAATATTTAGTTTTTACCACTTATTTTTTTCCCATTGGTCAGAATGAATTCTGTTAATAATGTCTAACTTTTCCATAGATTGGAAGGTGGCAGAATAGAACTGGGAATGGGCTGGACCAGCTTATCCACAGTGAGTGAATAGCATATCGGTGTACATATCTAAAGTAACTTTAATCCTGCCTAAGGATATCAGATTTATTCGATTTTTATTGAATAGACTCACTCAGATGATGGGAAGCCACATATTGTTCAAGCTCATAGATCACATTTGAAAAATTTTGCCAAAGTCTGTGGTGTCCTTTGACCTGTTAACTTCACTTTCTCTCATCACACGTCTTATTGTCCTTGCACTTGGATCAAGCCTCTTCATCAAGTTATTGTCATCTTCAGCTTTTCCCAGAAGTATCACCCCAGGAGGAAAATTCTTAGGTAATAAACAGGACAAGTGAGTCTGTATCCTATACATTGACTATTCATTATCTCCAATTTGGTTACCCTTTGACCTTCTTTCCCTTAGCCACATAGCTGACCAGGCTTGCCTCTCATAGTCTGTCTGTGAGGATGTTATCCTTCCTGTGGTCTACCCTGTTCTTCCCACCTTCCACCAACCCCCACCCGTACCACACACATTCTGCCAACTTCTTGCAGACTTGGCAGCAGATTCCACTCTAGTCCTTGTTATGTAACCCACCACCTACCCCTTCTTGGCAGGGGACACCTGACTTAGCAAGTTGCAACAAAGAGTGGAGTTAATTGGAACATGTGCTGTGCTCAAATCTGCAACAAAGAAGGGCTGATAGACATCAGGAAAATACAACCATATGTAGATGTTTGCTTGAGTAATATGAGTATACATGGGAAATGCCGTCTACAACCAGGTTGCATTTAAATAAAACCAACCACTACTCTACACTTCTTTTCTGACACCCTCCGCCTCATAGTTAATACTCGGAACTTGCTCTCTCATGCCTGCTCATGGGTGGGCACAGTCTGCTGAAACTGACAAGTGAAGCTGAACTGTCTATGAAGTTTCGCAGGAGGAACCTCATGTTACTTATGCCAGGACTCAGCTGTGGATGACATCCTGGTGGAAACTCCATCCATTCCCAGCTTTGGCAGTGTGTCCCATACCTTCTATTGACTTCTTCATATATTTTTTTCATTTTTCTCTAGAATTTTTGAATATTTTTTTCTGGGGCTGGGGTTGTAGCTCAGTGATAAGAGTGTTTGCCTATTATCCATAATGTCCTGTGTTCAATCCCCAGCACAAACAAAAACAAATAAAACAAAATTTTCTACTTAATCCCTAATTTTTAAAACTTGGATACAGTTTGTATACAATTAAAGGCATAGATTTTTAAGTGTACAGTTTCATGAATTCTTGACAAATTGTATGTACCCCATGTTAAGTTCTCACCCCAATCAGAATGCATTTTTTTTTAACCCTGTAATGTTCCTTTGCCTTTTTCCAATTAATCCTCTTTCCCCTAAAGGCAAACATCATTTTGATTTCTGTCATACTAGATTAATTGTGTTTGTTCAAAAACTTCACATAAATTGGGTTACAGAGTATGTATTATTTTGTGTATGGTTTTTAAAAATTATTGTTATTATTCAAAGAAATGTCTTGGGGGCCTGGTGTGTATTGTTGTGGTTGTCAACTGTTTGTTTCTTTTTATGGCCAAGTAAATATTTCATTGAAAACATGTGTTTAAGAGAAAGAATATTAAGACATATTTTTGTGTCATTCCTTTAGAGTGTCAACCTCCTAAAATCGCAGCTGCTCTGGAGTCTGGCAAATTATGTTTTTTGTAATTAGAAGGACTTTCTATTGCTCCAATATCTCCTTGCCCAAAGGTGCTGGGATTCTTTGGCTGAGCGCTGACTGTCCATCCAGAACTCCCAGGTGTTGGGTGTTTTCGGTCCACATCCTCAACTTCAGAGGGAATAGTGGCTCCAGTTCACTGAGATGGTCCAGAACATATTAAAGCTTTTAGGTATCCTGACTTAACTCATGTTCTAGGTATCTTCACCCTACAACTGGAAGGCAGAGATGTTTCTGTATACGGGAGGTTCTGAAACAACTTGAAGTCATTTTCAGAACTCTTAGAATGGCTTAAAAAGAGCTTGGTTCTAAAAATTTCCTGAAGTGTATTTTTAGGTATCTACCCTCAGTGTTTTTCTCTTTAGATTTGGAGAGACCCAGAAGTCCTAGCATGGTTCTGGGCTTGAGTTGCTGTGTTGTTCTTGCAGCCCTGTGGTCTAGATGTCTTCAAGACCAGAAGTTCTAGATGATCAGGTTACTCTTACTTGCTTCTCATGAGGCTCCTTAACAGTTACAGGCAATGGGCTAAGACTTCATGAACAGCATCTTACATATAATCTTTCTAACATCCTGTCTATGTAAATATGTTAATATTCCCACTGGATAAATTGAAGAAACTCAGCCTGAAATAACAGTGTTTTCATTACTAATGAGTAGTAGGGCAGTGATACGATTCCAGATTTGACATTCAATTTCTCAAACACTCTTACCTTATGTCCCACAAACAATTTCTTCATATATTCTTTCAAGTGTGAAAAAAAAGGATTGTAGCAATGTCAGTATATCTGGATATTTTAATATAATTATTTCACTATTGAATTTTATGGAAAGTATGGAAATGTGATCCAAACTAGAGCCTCTAACTCCCTTCATTTTAGACTCTCAGATCTTGTGAAAAATTACAAAAATAATAATGTTTTGTGAAGAACAGAAGAATAAGAACTGTTCTGCTCATTTTGAAGGTGAAGAAATCTGAGACAAGATTCCTTAACTTTCAACAGTTAATACAGAACTAGAAGAAAACTAGTTTTTCTCCCCATGCCTCTTAACTTTTCTCTTTCAAATATCCTTTTCTCTTATATAAGTTAAAGTTTAAGGAACATTATTCTTTTTTAATACTAGAGAAATACTGGTGTGTGGTGTGTGTTTAGAGTTTACCTAAGTGGATGTTATGACAGCAGTCAGCAATGACTTCTTTTAACTAAATAAATTCAGCATCTTCCTCAGAACTTTGATGTACAGTGCTGAAGGCTTTTTGTGAAGCTTAGAAAGTGGAGGAGTTAGGTGCTACTTTGCAAAGTCTCCTTTGAGAACGAGTCCTAGTTTATTTCAAAATTTTAAGAGAAAGAGAAAATAAAAATCAAAGGGAAGGAGAAAAGACTGTGTAAAAGTGGTAGTTGCCCTTCCTTGGGAGTACATATCCTGATTGACTGTTGGGGGCTTTCGGGGCCATATTTGATAAATACCCTTTATTTACTGTCTCTGTTTCTCTTTGCGTGCTCTTGGGCTGACTGTATGTTAACTATCTTATGCCACTAATTATACCTTTCTTTTCATGTTTATAATTATTAAAGGATAAATTATGGTTTTTCTAAAAATACAATGCATAGACTTAGTGAAAAAGAGGCACAATTTAGGGAATTTGGGATCAGTCATAATCCTAGTGACTGTAAATGACTTAGCATATCTAGCCTGCAGTTTAGAGTTTATTCATTTTTTTCTATTAGTTGTGATAATGATTAAAGATGGCAAAGAATTTTTAGCTTTAATTTTTAAATTTTCTAGTCCATGAAAGTTTATATTCATCTCTTAATACCATCAAAAAGAGAATCTTGCGTTAAAGTAATCTTTTAATTAAAACATATTTAAGGTACATGGAACCTTAGCAATCATTTCGTTCAACCTGTAATTTCTCTGCTTGGGTTATAGTAGCTTCAGGGGCCACCTAAGGTTATTTCAGAAATCTAGATCCCCTTCTGTTTTTGGCCCCTTTCTCCTTTGGTAAGTTGAGAATCAAAATATCTCTTTAGAATGTCTTTTGATTTGGAATGTGTGGGAACTTTGATATCATTGTAGAAAGACAGAAAGAAGTAAAAGGCAATTCAGAGACTTTGATGTAGCTACCATTTGTAAATCTGTGAATTTCTGCTTTGGCTTCCTTCCCTAAAGGTTATCTCAAGCGCTTCTGAGGTTCTCTTGGAGTAAGTTTTATAGGCACACGTGTGCCCCCACCTCATTCTACCCCACCCATGGGTTTCTCTGAACATTTATAGTGTCAGAATTCAAGGTTTAAAAATTGCCTACTTGTTGCGTTGTTCTTGAGGAAAATGCACTGAAGATTTTTAAAATAGAAAAATATTCTTAAAGCAGGCTGGTAGAAAGCAATTTGGGTACAGAAGAAGTACTATGTTTTTGTCCTATTTACTCCAGAAGAGTTCAGAAATAGAATTTGAAAACCTGATACCCTCAGACATACTAAAAAAAATACAAGAAGTGTAGTATATGAGGTCACTGAGACTTGTAGAAGGTAACATTATAGATTATGTAACTAGTTTCGTGAGACCTGGTGACCAGAATTCACATCTCCTAGGTTTGGACATGAGGTTTTCTTAGCACCTCATCTATGTTAATCCAAAATTAATCCCAGCTCTGTCTATATAAAACAGATCTGTGATCTTTATTCATTTGTTTAGTCATCTTTCTACTATGATAATAAGGGCTTAATTTAGTGGGCACTTACTGTGAGTCAGGCACTCTGTCAAGAGTTTTACAGGTTTGGGTCCTTAATTAAGGACACTAATATTTCCATTTCACATAAGAGAAAATAGGTCCAAATAGATTAAGGATCTTGTCTACATTTTCATAGTAGGAGTAAGTGGAGATGCTGGGAGTGGATCCTGTTAGTTTGTTTCCAGAATCCTGTCTCTTGATCTCCTTAGTCATATGAATGCTCTTCTAGAAGAGTTTGATGATTACTTCTCATTCCAAAATAAAAGTTTTATGTAGACCATTTAAACCATGGGAACTCTACCCCAACATTTTAAAAGCCAAAATTAAGAAAACACAAAGTGTGGTACCAAGGCACTCATTGTTTTGCTTCCTTGGTTCTTAAATCTTCAGAGAAGATGGGATATTAGTGATGACAGTCTTTCTACTGCTAATGAGAGTTGGCCATTAGTGGTAGATTTGCCTCAGAGATTCTGTCTTTAGAATTAAAAGAAAGGGCTGGGGATATAGCTCAGTTGGTAGAGTGCTTGCCTCGCATGCACCCATCCCTGGGTTCAATCTCTAGCACCACAGTAAAAGAAAAGTTTAGTAGGGTGAATGCTGTGGGAGGGATGATTGGTCATTGGTTTTGTATCATGCTGTGTGTTGTTTTATCAGTGTGGAAAAAACAGGAAAGCAATGTGGTAAGAAAGAATATGCTAAAATATGAAAGCTATATAGTAAGGAGAATATATTAACATATGCATTCTGCCTTTTAAAAGCAAGCTCCTGTAGGTAAGCATCAAAAATTATTGCAGTGGGACTGGGGTTGTGGCTTAGGGGTAGAGCGCTTGTCTAGCATGTGTGAGGTGCTGGGTTTGATGATTACTTCTCAGCATTGCATGTAAATAAGTGAATAAAATAGAGTTTCATCAACATCTAATTTTTTTTAAAAAGTTACATTTTTATAAAAACCCCAAACATTGCAGTATAATCGCTCAAAATGGCACTTAACAGACAAAACCCTATTCAGACTTGTTAATATAGAGAGATATTGTTTTCCTTATCTTGTTCATTAAAAGAAAAAAATTGTGCTCACTTTAAAAGTACCAAAGCAAAACAAAGAGAAGCTCATGTGTAATTTCAGATTCAGGATAGGGAAGTAAAAAGAGCATTCTGGCAAGGTAAGAACCTAGTATCTTCTGAGAGGAGGAGTTTTGGAAGTGGGGTCACTATTTATTTTGCTTATGGAGTATCATGATAAGTCTTAACTGTGAGTAGGTGGAAATCAGATGATAAATGCTGCTTAGTAACTTGCTGCCTTGAATGTTTACTTAATGGGGAGAAGAAATCTTTTAACTAGTAAATTGGCAGTTATTAGTTAGTGACTTTTAAGTTTTAATAGCAAACAAAAAAATCTCCATCTCATTAAGTAACACTGTCTTACATAGTATTCATATTACTACTTGGCTTGTTCCAAAAAAGTGTTGAGGTAGCTGAATTTGTACATGCATTGTTTCATTTAATACTTATGCTTCCATGAAAGTGTAACATTTATTTGGACAAAAATTACTTTATGACAGTGGTTTTGGAAATCTCAGCGAGAGACCCACGGATTTCAGGCACTTACATGATAATGGACAATAGTAGTCCAGGAAATTATTTAATTTGTGTCTCAATATCTTACTAATATAGGAGCTTTTGTGTGAAATTAAGATGTCACTTTTGAAACTGTGAAGTAAATTAGACCAAAAAAGTCAAGAAATTAAGTAGAGGCAACGGATTTGGATAGTAAGCATTTTCATAATAATAATCAGAGCTCAATTTAGAAAATCTGGGAAAATGCCCTAGCCATTGTATGTGGTTAGATTTACATGTTTCCCAGGAGTGCAAAAGAAAATTTTTTTTATTATTTGGTCCTGGGGTTTGAATATCGGTCCTAATGCATGCTGAGCACATGCTGTATCACTGAGCTACATCCCTAGCCTTGAGGAAAAGCCCTTAAACTTCTACTACCTGCTCATATCTCAATTTAAGATCTCCAAGATGTTATTTCAGTCTTAGTAATTTTTAAAATGATTTACAATAGTGAGAAGAAATAGTCATAGTATACATAGTATCATTCCTTTGTATTGTGATACAGCATTTAAGAATAAGCAGTCTTTGTTTGAGAATGAACTTTTCTGCTGATTGATTTCTGATAGAACAAAGCCTCCATTCTGTTTCCCGTAGTCACTTTATCTAGTGATTCCCCTGTTTTTTTCCATGAGCATGTCTAGGTCTCCCTCCAAGGATCCAGTGCTCTGGATTCATATTCTTGTGCATGTGTCCACAGTGATGGTATCTTAATATTGCCTAGAACTGTGGACTGCCCATTGAGTTCTTTGAACATCTCTCTCTAAAGTAATAGGATGATAGTGTTAATTTCATGATAAAAACTGAAGTCCAGAGACTTGATATCATATTGCCACAAGGGACTGAGCCAGTCCTGGGCTACAGCAGTTCCGATGCCCAGATAGTGCTCTTCTCCAGCTAGCTTAGTACTCTGTAAGCTAAAGTTTACACTTTTGAGATCTTTGATTGGCATCTTTCTGAAGAACACATAGGGTTGTTAAGCTCTTTTTAAAAAATTTTAGGTTTAGATGGACACAATATCTTTATTTATTTATTTGTTTATTTATTTTTATGTGGTGCTGAGGATTGAACCCAGTGCCTCATACAAGTAAGGCAAGTGTTCCACCATTGAGCCGCAACCCCAGCCCCATGTTAAATTCTTAAATACATGCCTAAGTTTTGCATTTAATTCACAGCAAGCCAGCCCACCCAGTTTCTTGCAGAAACTTAGGAATTTTCTACAAATTTGCTCAGCAGAGAATTCTCTTGGGTACATTAAAATGTTAAAATACATAATAAGAATAGGAGGAATTGCAGCTTCTGAGGAAATAGTTAACCACTAAATGAAAATTTGGTTGAAATCCAGTAGTTCATAATTGCTGAGATTTCTAACATGAAAGGTTTCTATCCCGCTTGTGTTTTGTTAAATATTGTAAAGGTGTAACAATAAGATGCATTTTGATATTTGTGCATTTGATATAATTTATTTAGGTGGTCCAGGACATGTGAAATGTGGTAGAAATAATGGTTGTAGCTTTGGGTGTGTGTGTGTGTGTGTGTGTGTGTGTGTGTGTGTGTGTGTCTGTGTGCATGTGTCTGTCTTTAAATATTTGGTGTCCTGACTTAATCAAACATAATCAATGTACCTATTTACATGTAACTGTTACTCTTTGACTTTTGTAGTCTGATGACTTAGTTTTCTTCTTATGATAATTTTCTTAATCTGAAATGTAGCCTGGCCAGATTAAAGACAGGGGTGTTTTAAGTCTACACCGGTTCCTTTTTTTATGAAGATGATGTTTGTATTGCCACTTTTATTCTTAGTTATTAGGAACAATGTAATAGAAATAGATTCCTATATCTGTACAAATCAAAATTGGTCTTTAAAAACTTAAAAAGGGGGCTTTAGTGGTAGCTCAGTGGTAGAATGTTTACCTAGCACATGTGAGGCACTGGGATTGATCCTCAGCACCACATAAAAATAAATAAAATAAAGGTATTGTGTCCATCTACAAATTAAAAAAAAATTTTAAAAAATCTTTAAACTCTCCATAGTGGGGGAAAATGTTATCTACTTTGTAGATATATTTTTTCCCTGCCATTTAACATGGGATATTGTAAGGTTCGTTTTGCTTTTGTTATTATTGTTGTAATAGGGGAATTTTAAAAAGTTTGAAATGGGAATTAAAGAAGAAGCACCTACTAACATATAAAGATAATAAAAAGAATAGAGTAATAGAATTCAGCATGATACATTGGGATTGTAATTACTTTTTGCAACTTGAAATCATTATTGAAGTATATATTAGATTTATGTCTTCAAAAATAAACAGACCAGTTGGGTAGCTTTAGTTTTTTATATATGCTGGCAATTAGTAAGAGAATGTTAAAATTAATATTAAAATAAAGTGATCACATCTGGTATAATACCGAACAGAGGCCCATGATATAGTGTTGTTAGTAATATGAATTTTGATTATTGGAACTAAACAGTTTTTGATAAAAATGTCTTCAAGAACACCATATTAACTTAAGATAAATACAGTAGTTATTTTTCATAACTCCAAAAGTTTTAAAATTAGTGTTGAGGAAAAGTTTATTTTAAGGAAAATAGACTTTTACTTGACATCTTTTTTCTGCTTATGAGGGTTCCTTGTAACTGTGGACTTCCTAAATATTTTATATTTTCCAATCAATAATAACTGAAACATTCCCCTGAAGTTGCATTGCTATCCTAAATATCCTTAGTTTCCAAGTATTATCTTTAAGTTTTTAAGTTTATGTTATCATTGTGTTTCACTGCCCTACAGAGAATCACACATCCTATGAAGTGGTTTTAAGCGAAACAGTTTGTATGCATTTAGAAAGAGGCAATGATTTAAAATAAATGGAGAAAAGGAGACATTAAAAATTGTATTATGTCACTCTCCTTGGAGTTTATCATTGTTTGGTTAGCATATTTTAACAAATAAAAAAAAATTTTTTTAAAGAATGTCCTTTTCTAGCACAATGCTTTTCTGAGCAGAAGGTGGCATACTGTGTAGAAGTGTCCCTAAATATAATTGCACTATACTATATATATATAGTTCCTTGATGGGCAGGTTAAGAATCTGAGTCTCAAGAATTCTATATTAGAAAGGTAATTGTAGTTTTAAGATTCTTTGAGTGTCCAACTTACTAGGATGTCTCAAGTCTTAAACATTCTTAATGTTGGCACAGTTATAGAATGACCTCCTTTTTAAAAAATACAAAAAGTTTTGATTTTCTTTTTACTTCCAAGTTTTGTTTTATCCAGTAGTCAGTTCAGCATGAACCGTCCTAATTTCTTAAAGCACTATTGACGAATTTAATCTGACTTGATTTCGAAACAACCTAGATGATGAAGAGTTTGCATATGTGTGTATTTTTAACATTCTTATCCCAGTGCACTTGGTTTCACTGAGATAGGAAATGGAAATAACAAGACACTCTTAGAAAAACCTTGTTTCTTTAGTCAGCTAGACCTTGCCAGAAACCACGAGGCAGTGGAAATATCACGAGAAAGCTTGTTCCTGCAAGACTCCCAGACTGATTACCAGACCAAAGAAGTTCCCAGAAATTTAGCCTGAAGCAATCATTTAAAATTTAGGAGACAGATCCAATCCTGCTCAGAGTCACCATTGCTAATTATAGCTGCCTGTGATGTCCCACTGATTTTTGTTATCAGCCACACCCAAGTGTATCTCTGAGTTTTTTACATGTTTCTTCCAGAAAATATATTCTCCCTGAGCACTTACAAGCAGTTTATTTCCCAGTATGTAAATTAAACCACAATATACTTAACATTTTGAGTCTACATTTGTTTTCTTTGACTGAAATACCTTGTTCACATTTGATTCAGCAGTTAATTTGTTTTTTTCCTTTTAATCTGGTTTCATTTGTATCTTCAAATTTCTAGTAGCTGGGAAGCTCTCACAAAGGCAAGACCTATTTCACTTTGCAGATGTATAAGATGCTTAGGTGTGCATACATATCTTTGAAATCGCCAGGGGTTGTTGACTTTTTAAAAAGTTACTATTTTTATTTTAACACACACACACACACACACACACACACACACACACACACACTGTTTGTTGGGACGCCACAGAAATTTAGTTATGGCTTTAAGCACTTGAAATTAGTGTGATAAAGCCAAAAGTTTATTATATACTGTTGTGATTTAAACCACACAACTGGGCTATTTTGAGGAGTTAGAGTGATCTGTTTGACACAGACAGATCCTCCCTGATGGAGGCTTGCCCCTGCATGTTCTGGATATGTGGCTTTGATGTTGGGTGAACATCACACTCGGAACTGCTGTGTTTACACTGTAAGAATGCTTGCTGAATCTCTCTGTATCTCTCACATAATTCCAACTTCACTGGAAGTCTGAATGTATGGGCACTAAAGGAACATTTTCCATTAAAATTTTGCCAATCAACTGGGCACCTTAAGAAGCTCTTTTCTTTGCATGAGATTCTGTGGGAATTCCTACACAGGTTTTGATATTGGGTAATTTGAACACAAAAGCAATTCTGTAGCCTTTCAGATGGCTAATGAAAGCCATAACTGGTAAGAAGGGAAGATGCAGGGGGAAAAAAAAATTGCCCTTTCCTAGATGGCAAGAAGAAGGAGAAAAAAATATCAGAACAGTGGTCTTTGAACCTCAGCAGGATTTATTCCTGCAGTCCTAATCTGTTTTTCCCATGAGCTAGAAAAGTGGTGCTTAGGCACTTTTTTTTTTTTTAAATCACAGAATAATTATAGAACAAATGATTTAAAATTATATCTATATTTTGCATCAATACTTTTCTAATTTACTAATTAAACAAAGGCTATAGCCTCAAGTACTATCCTACCTGTTAGTGAGATATAAAATTATAGTGGCTTGGCTACAAAGGGAAAAAAGGGCAAAATGTCCCAGAAATTCATCACTTTTCTTCAGCTATTTTCTTGTTAGTCTTTGGATTTGAAGTCTGTTACTATATTGCTCTTTTGTCCACATTTCATGGCATATAGATATACAGAAACTAACAAAAGGCTTCATCTAAAACTTTTCCTTCCTGATTAGTAAACTAGGAGGTCAACTTTCCCATTTTTTTTGTGTGTGTGTAAGATTTATTTTCTTCCCTGTAGATGTTTCTGTAACATTCTCATTTTATGACCCGCACAATAATATTATTTCAAATTTTAAGTAAGTCTTTGGGTATGCTGGTTCACTCATTTTAATGTAAATCATTCCATAGCCTAAAATTCTAGAGTAGTCCAAGTCCAAAGATTATTCTGCCATTTGCTTTGGACAAATTTCAAGCATCCTTATGTCTTAAGTTTAAATTGCTCCCAGACTCTTAATATTGATAAAACAAACAAACAAAACACCCTCAATCCTAATAATGTATCTTCTGTATTACTCTTTTTCTCATGGGGGGTGGTTCTTTTAATCCTTTTATCCTTTTTTACTCTTCCCATTGGCATATGAAGTTTGTGCCGTTGTTAATCATCTTTTGAATAAGGAAATATACTTTTTCTTTGTGGTGAAGAAACCCATTTCCAAAAACTGATTATGGCCTTTAGGCCCCCAGTCTAAAAAAGCACTGTTATAAGATTGTGTTCAGAAATGTATTTAGAGTTGGCCAAGAAATCCATGTTGTAGAATTGTCTTTTCCATTTTAAAATATGACTTCAAATGATATCTTAGGCATTCACACAACAATCTGCAGTATTAATTCAGATCCTATTTTTATCACTAGTGATTTCTTGTTACTTTCTAGTAAAACTATATTTGTAAAAGTTAGAAAGATTATGCTTATAAAAATAGAAAGTTAATTGCTGTTATCAAATTACTCAAAGGAATTATAAAATATGAAACTATTTAGAGCTTATGACACATTGAATAATAAATTTTAGATGACAGATACCAAGGAAAAAAAGACATGAAAGTATAAAGAAAATAAACAAATTAATCAGTAACTTCCACAAACAAGTATATTTATGCAGGAGCATTATTTTCTACCAATGTTCAGAATAATTTGTGGATCAAGATAATTTATGGCAGTGCCTTTCAGAGAGCCCAATTATCTTGTAACTAATACAACATGGGATAAAATTAATCCCTTTTTAACTGCAGTGAGAAAATTCCAAAGCCTTGGCTTCACAGACTAAATATCTGAACAGACACACTGCCGAAATGGTGCAGCAAAATAAGAACAGAGAAATTGCCACAGATACTCCAAGTTAGTGTTTGTTATTAAGCATCTGTTACTGTGAAAATATGGTTTCCATATGGGGTATGCTATATGCAATTTATACAAACCACGTTAGTAATAGATTCTATCAAGTGGCACTGAACTCAAGCTAGGACTTCCATAATGGAATCTGTAAGGAAATTACTGGTGTTACTGTGTTAAATTAAGAGGAAAAGATTTGGATTAGCGTATGAACTTTCTCCCCTGTACAGCATGTGCTGCTTCTTGGGCCAAGACTTTGGTGTTTTGATGAGACACTTGAAGTTGTTAATTATAGGATAGTGTGGGTAACTAAGTGGCAATAATTCTTTGAGGTTAGAATTTGGGGTTTACTACTCTTAACATAACAATTATATTCAGTTTGCCTATTTATCAATTAACAGGTATCTAGATTTGATATAAATAATTATGACAACTCAAGTATAATCTCAAATCAAAATGCTTTAAATAGGAGAGAAGCTAAGGCAACATTAGAACATAATAGTAGAGGACTACATAAATTGGAGAAAAAAATATATGGTCATTTGCAAATGAAAAAGGTGCTATTTCTACAGCATACCTAAGTCCATTGAGTTTGTACAGTGGATACATGGAAATTGAGGAAGATCATTCTTATAAATAATCCTGTTTTATAGGCATGGTGGCACATGCCTGTAATCCCAGCAATTTGGGAAAAAAAAAAGCCAGGAGGATCAGATGTTCAGGATGAGCCTCAGCAACTTAGCAAGACCCTCAGCAGCTTAGTGAGACCTTGTCTCAAAATTAAAAAATAATGAGGACTAGGGATGTAGATCAAAGACAAAGTGCCCCTGGGTTCAGTTCCTATTCCTAAACCAAATACCTCCCCCTAAAAACAAACAAAAAACCCCCAAAAAAACAAAACCAAAAAACCCACAATGTCAGTTAGTTCTATGTGGAAGAACAGTCTGGTTGGGGAAGAAACACTACTTAGAAATCACTTATATTAACTGGTAAGCATAAAGAGAAAAACTTGGGTAGTACAGCTTAATAAATAATGCCAGAATTTTTAAGAGGATCGTGATTCTTTACCCCTCGCTGAATAACTTATTGTTGACATAATTTTAACATGTGATCAAAGATAATTTTAATATATTTGACACCTGTTGAAATTTCAACTTCAGTTATTGACATTGGGGGATTTCATAATATATAACAGATTAAGTGAAGCATTTTCTTTGAATGTTGCGTTTTAGATATTCTCTTTGTTGGGTCAGTCTTATAGGCATCATGTAACACACACACACACTTTGATTTGTCAATGTTTATTTACCGGGATTTACCAGGAAAAACTTTTATGATGTTTATGATACACTGTATTTCACAATGTTTTAGAAGTTATTATGAAAATGAAAACAAAGAACGTGGACAATATCCTAGAAATTAAAGACATTATGTAAAACTTTTGAATGGTTTTAGTTAAGAACAAACTATGAATATATTGGTGCAGAAATAATTGCAAAATAGGTCCATAGAACTCTCAGGGAAAAAAAAATGTTGTTTTATGTGGTTGCTGGCAGCAGAACTTCCACTGTTGGAATTTTTTTCTTCTTGAGTAGAAAAGGTGAGATTTTAGTTAATAATAAATAGCACTAGGCTTTGGAGTACCCATCATGCAGTTTAGCTAACTAGGGTATTAAGCTGTTTCTTTTCTATTTAAGGCTTAATAATAGTTACATATGTATGGTGTTGTTCATATGTTCACTGTGAGAGAAACAGAACCCCAGGCTCACAGTTTTGTTCCTTGGTATGGAGTCATCATATCTCAGTAAATAGAGGTTTGCCTTCTCTTCTTAGACATCCAAACAATGGCAATAATCTATAACTGCTATTCGTTATGTTGCAGAGGAAAATTGCGTAGAAAATTATGGATAATTTTAAAAAGATGAAATACAGGTGGCTCATCTAAAACAGACTCCAATTAAAACCACATTGTATTAAATAGAGTCTGCTTTAGATAGGCTCCTCTTCATGCTAAATATGAATGAAGCAACAATTTTAGGTATAATAGCTGGTATCTGGATTTTAATATGATCAGTTCTCATGCATTAGAGCCTGACTATAACCAGCTGGTATTAAGAAACTTCCCTCCTATAAAACTCGATTATATTGTTTTCCCCAAGAGTATTGCATTAGGAATTATTGAGAAAGTGTCTTTTATGGGGTATAGACTTTTGCATAAAAGTTGGTACTAAAATTTGACTGTTGTCCAAATTTGCATCATGCTGTTGTATCTGGAATCTTACTAAATGCATTAAATTAGGCCTTGGGATGGTACCTTAGTCAAAAACATGACGGCCTCCAATACAATGTGTGAACAAAATTGCGGTCTAGACCTCAGTGTGTATGTGTCATGGCTTATATGAAATGGCCCTACTTGTCCTTATCAAAAAAATAACTTAAGTTTTGGTCTGATCTTGCTTATGTCTGTAATTAGCAGTGTTTTGACAAAGTATTCTTTTTAAGTATGATTTTTATCATTTTGGCATAATTTGATCTGATAAAATTATTTGGGAATATTTTGCCTTTACAGTGCAGATTCTTTTCCCTCTGATCTTTTGCTTTCAGGCTCCAAAGAACATACAAAGCCAGGCCTGGTTTTGGTTTGTGCTTTTAAAGAAATTATTACCTAATGTGAGGGATCCACACTTGTGAGCTACTGGAGTGGACAAGGGTTCAGGACTGTTCTTTCCTTAGTTTTCTTGGTGCCTAAAATAGTGCTTGGCACTTTGTGTTCAGTAAATACTGTTTCAAAGTAAAAGTGAAAACAAGGGGAAGGTATAGTCCTCTCCCATCACACATAAGATGAAGATCAGAAGGGCATGGAGCTATGGGAGCTTAAGCAGTTCTCACTGTAAACAGATGAAAGGAAACTTGAAACTGTTTACAGTGTCAGACAAGACCCTCCTAAACTGGACCCTGCCTGCTCCTCTACTCTCAGCTCTTCTCAGTCCAGCCACACAAGTCAACAGGTAGCTCTCCCCTGATCCCTTGGTATTTCTCACCATGCAGCATTCTCCCATGTAGTTCCTCCTCTTTCCTAGTCCCAGCCGTACCTGGTTGGCTGCTAAACATGTCTTTAAGCTTCATTTAGCTCTACCTTTTCCTGAAGTTGTTCCAAAGCCCCAGAAGCCTTAATGCCCTGTTCCCCTGCAGAGCTTTCTGCTGCTCATTTACACAGTGCATTTACATTATTTCTCTTTTCTTGGGCAGTAGACGGTTTCTGATGTCAGGATGCTCAGAATAGCCTCGCTTTATATATTTTAAAACCTTTGTAATTGATCAATAAGTATTTGCCAGATTAGTGTCTTTACCAGTTCTCTTAGAAGTCATCCAATGAAAAACTTTGAATGCTTCTTAAACAGTAAATCCTCTCAATTGCTGAATGTGATTCTAAGTCCCTAATTACAAGAGTATGGTTATTAATCTAGTTATTTCTACCATGTTTCAACCTGGATATGCATATTTAACAGATTTGCTCTGTTGAATTTATCCTATTATAGTGTCTCTGACTAGTCCAAGGACCTCGGTTGTCGATCTGCAGGGAAGCTGCTGTGTTTTGGGGTGAAGGAATGGTGATTCAGTGGTGGATATAAGCTTTTATTTTATGGGAGTGCTTTAGCAATTAGAAGTGCTATTTAAAGGTATTATTTTTATTAGTAAGGTGAAGATTTAAATCTATGGTTCATTAATTATGTAAACTTCGAATTAACAAAGGCTGGTTTGTAGCTCAAATTATGAAAGTATACCCTTGGGAACCTGGGGGGTAGAGGAAGGAGGTACATAAATTTAATACCTGTCCAGATTTTACACGCAAAAACCCTAAATATAGTTTAAAAAATAGTTTAAACCAATTTTCAATTTTTGAGAAAAGCTCCACATTTTTTATATACGTAGAATTTCAAGTGTAGCTACTAGTTATGACAGAAAATCTAGTTACTAGGTATTTTAATAATCAAATTTGTCATATTGTTAAAGCAGTTATACTTATTTTTCCTTTTTGTAATTTATACAAATTAAATAAACTAAATTGAGAAAATAGAGTTTAATAACAGTAAAACCATTGCCAATAGTTCTGACCACACAGGTGTTAGAGTATTTTTGACTTGCTTTTTTTTCTTGAATTTATGTTAAAAATAATAGAGGAGCCTAATGAGTATGTTCCTCAACAAGCTGCTTTTTGCTTATCTGTATATTATAACTATCTTTCCCTGTCATTATTTTTGTGAGTTTTAAATTTCTTAGTAATTTTATAATAAGTTTGGATTAACTATATATTAGCTTTTCCTTGGTAGATTTTACTGTGTTTTTATAATATAGTTTTGGACTTTCCTCCCCTTAAACAAGAATTCCCTGTTATATTTAACATTAAGTGGGTTGCAAATTAGTCAATATTCTTTTTATTTATTTGTTTATTTTTAGTTGTAATGGACATAATACCTTTGTTTTATCTATTTATTTTTATATGGTGCCGAGGATCGAACCAGTGCCTCATACATGCTTGGCAAGCACCCTACCACTGAGCTACAACCCCAGCCCCTAGTCAGTATTCTTTTAAAATCATACACCTATTTAGTTTTCAGTGCACTATTGTTTATATCCATGTTTTACGTGAGTATTTGGAAGGGCTCATTCTTCAGGCTAGAATAAACGTCCATCCTTTTCTCTTCCCCAGTCCAGTGAGTGCTGTCTATCCTGCCCTCTGTCTGCCTCATCTAGCCATATGGATGATTGTGATAAGTACTTGCTGTTGACCAGCCTAGCTCAGAACTCCCCCAGACACACAAAAACTCCCAGGGGAGGAACTTGAATCCCAGGGACCAAGGTTTTCTCTAATTGGTGTAGTGAGTCTGGCTATGCTTTGAGAGTTACATTGATGATAGCTTCATTCAAAACAAAAAAATTATTCATAAAACTATGGTGTAAACAAAAAGAGAAAACGTGGTGTTGTTATGACTTTGGGATTCGATTTTGCTGAATAAAGCATCTTTACTACATAAGTTCAGAATAATGTGTTTGACTAATTTAAATGATAAAGGCAAGTATCAAAGGCAGAGTCTTCCAGTTAATCCTCACATTTGACTTCCCTGTATTTAGAACAATTGCAAGCGACTAAATTAATTTCACCATTATCATTTTGTTCTAGTTGAGATTTTGGAAAAGTGACGGACAACCCTAGGTATTCGTTTTTCTCAGAGCAAGCCTAATATGGTTCTTAGACTACATAAAAGCTATTGATTATTTAATTGATAAATTATGTATTATTGGTAAAAATTTTACTGATTATCGCCTTCATACACTATGAAAAAAAAAAAGCTATCATTTTGGCCTGGGGTTGTGGCTCAGTGGCAGAACTCTTGCCTTGCAGTCTGGAGCATTGGGTTCAATCCTCAGCACCACATATAAATAAATAAATTAAATAAAGTTATAAAAAAAGCTATTATTTCCACTTACATCTCTAAATTAATGCTGCTGGACTTTCCCTTTGGCAGTAATGTTTATTCATTTGAATGTTGCAAAGAATGGAAAAGTTCATTTGTATAAAAATATCTAGGACTTGCCAGGGAATTTTTTTTTTTTTTTTAACAGAATGCTCTGTAAAATGAAGCTTATTGTTGTATAAATGGCAAGTCTAAATCATAGAAATTTTTGCAGTAACTTGTGGCATGAGTTGATAATCTGTGAATTGTTCCGTGTGCGCTTGTGCATTTGTGAGCATGTGACAGCCTGTCTGCAAGTAGCCAGGTCTAGAGCTGTTCCTTCTTCCTGCCCCCACCTCACTTATTTAGATACATGAATAGACACCATCTATAGTTCCAGGCAAGCCCTAAAAGAAACACACACACAGAAACACAAACAGAGAGAGGAGTGTTCCTTTTAACTGTCCTCTTGTGGCAACACCCTTAACAAAGTGATGACATTTTCTAAATACTTAAGTTTTTAAAATTTGTGGAATCTCTCCCCCCCCCATCTCTGCAATTTCTGAAACTTTCTCTATAGACAAGATGGCTGGCACGTTCTAGGGACAGAAAAAGAGACATAGAGCAGAGGCAGAGCTGCCCTGAGAAGGCAGACACACTCATATTGCTTGTGGTTTTTCAATACAGCTGCTTTCAGATGGGCCGGCTTGTTCGACGCTGGTTGCACTGCCAAAGCAAGACTGTCGCACAGCTGGTAGTACTTACTGTACTTGCGGGAAAGTATGTGATTCATTAGTTGGAACCGTATGTTTTTCACCAGTTCTGGTCATGTTTTTGTTAGGATGTGGTAAAAATATAAGCAGGGGTGAAGGGACAATGGAAGCATGTGACTTGTTAAGGATTGGCCCCAACCCATTATTAGCTAAATTGTACGCTATAAAATGTCCTCTGTACCTCATAAGACAAATGACTTAATTTTTTATTCTTCAGTTGAGGTCATTTAGTCATAAGTAGTAAAAATTATCAACACTGAGCTCTTTTTGTCTTTTTCCTTTCTGTAAAGTATTATGATCCGTTTAAACCCCAAATTATAATATGAAGAGAAGTCATGCAAGTAAAAGACATTAATTTGCTGAAAAATGCCCATGACGGGTGAAGAACTTTAACTAGAGTGAACTCTTGCTACTGATAAAATATGAGTATGGTATTACAGCTAATAAGAAACACTTCTAATGCTACAGGGTGTGAGGAGAACAATAAATGGGAGTTACTTTGTCTACACATGATCAAGCAGACTAAGGCTGTATGGCTGGACGAACGAGAGACTATTCTTCAAGTAATTTTGGTGCCATTAATGGGCTTGTGTCGGGGCATCTGAAATGGCCAGCCAGCCGTGGATGGTGCAGCACTGCAGCTGTGAGCTGCATTGCACATTGCAGTTATCAAGTAGTTCCTGAGCCTGTGAATATTTTACACCTGCACAGGCCTCACCGTATTCTTTGGAGAGTGAATGCCATCGCTGCTCTGTTGTGTTCTCTTTACATAGGTATTTGCTTTAACATTTGCTTTCCTCTGCTTCGTCCGGCTACTGCAGATGCTTTGCCTTTGTCCCCTCTCTCATAACCTACTGTTGAGATAGGTGACATTTTCAAAGTCTTTCTAGGTAAAATATTGGCAGATTATGCCTCTACCCTCTGACTCAGTTTTTCAACTGTTTCCTTTCAGAGCCCCGCACCATTCATGCCTCACCACATATGCTCCTGCAATTGCTGCACTCTGCAGAATTAGAACCAGGTCTGTCTCTGACAATTAGCTCAACTGGCTGCAGCATAAATAAAGGAATGCGCTCAGGGGCTGTAGTCTGTGACACGGTTTAACAGAGCGTAAAAAGGTGCATCTGTTCCATGCCCAGATTCAGTCGCCTCACTGTCACCGGGAAGTTATCGACATGGAGACTGCCTGTGCTGTTTGGTAAACAAGCGGCAGGTATTAAATTAACGGGGCTGTGAGCGTGCAAAAGTGCTGCTTTATTAAAAGCCCTGCTATCTCGGCTCACTGCTGGGTCGCAGGCAGTCACTAGAGTATCTATTAAGATGACTCATGGCACTGAATACTTCAGCACTCTGTCCTCACTTCTAGAGGGGACCATTGACCTTTGAGAGTCTGATTAGGGAAGGGGGGAAAGGGAGAAAGGAAACAGGAGGAAGGGTGGCTGTGCATGCATGTGCCTCTTAGAGTTGGTAGGCTGAGCAAGAAGGCAGGGAACACCAGTGCCTGAAGGCCAGGTTTGAGTGCAAATTGGGCTTTGGAATCCACGACCCAGTTGAGCCAGGTTTTTGTTTTTGTTTTATTTGTTTTTCCTGCCTTCCTGCCTCACCCTCCTCATGGCTGCTATTTGAGTTGAAGTCTGAAACATTGAGGGAATAACTGCGTGGTCAAAGTTGCTCTGCCTGCCTGCACTGGGTAGGCAACAAACATCCCGTAATGTACTTGCAGGTAACACAATTAGACTTTTGTTACATTCTTTATGCATTTATGTGCCTTTTGCAGTCAATATTTGTAATAGAGAAAACACGAATTAAAGACTTTTTGGTTTCATTTAGCATGGTAATGGTTTTTGAAGTTGGTTTTCCCTTCAGCTTCAGGAATGCTTTACCAGGGGGTCGTGTATAGTTTTATCTGTTGACATGCTGAGCTGTTCTTCATTTTCATAGTCTTATCCACTCTGAGCAACCCGCTTAAGATAGACCAAGGTCTGTAGGCAAACATAACAAGATAATTTGCAGTACACACATCTGTGCTGAAGAGGCTGTTATTTCGGAAGGTTTCCTGGTCGTGTTTCTTTTTAGGGCTCCAACTAGCTCCTCATCCATTAGAAGATGATGTCATGCTAATGGTATCTTACCCCACACAGTTTGAAGCAAAAATGATTCCAGTTGGCTGGACTTGAATGTGAATGACCAGAAGGTGCTGTGCATTTTCTACTGTATTTGAAGTGCTCTTCTTGGAATCTCCTTTCTGGTTGCTGAGGCCCTTTGGTCCTCACACGGCAGATCTTACAGCTGCACCTGCATTCTTGCTGTCCAGACCCATCTTTTATTGCAAGCTATCTTTATATAGTGATGTCTGGGTGGGGGACTGAGATGTGGGAGATGGGGGGGGGAGAGAAGGTAGAGAGGAAAGCATCCTTTCTTATTTTTGCTCTGAAGAGGAGGCTCAAACAGGAAAGTATCCCACTATCTGGAGAGTTAGTGATGGCCGGGACTCTCTTTATCTTTGTGAAGTTTTTTCTGTATGAAGTTTAATAAGCCAGCTGTGCAATTTTTTAAAAGCCAGTGGATTCCATTTTTCATTTGTGAACCCCTCCTCGTGCACTGAGCTTTCACTCCCTATTTCCTTATTTCCCCCCTTTCTCTTTTCCTTTATCTCAGGGGAGTTCCCTGAGTAGCAAGACTGAAAAAGAGCTGAGGTTTATGTTAGAAGAAATTAAGGTTAATGATCATTGGCTCATTTTCATATTCTGTGGGTGTGGATGGAGGAGTAATCAGTGCAGGTGGCCCTGCCAGTTGGGAGTTTTTCTTTGTCATCAAGAAAATAAGGAGAGTGCAGGGATTGAATTACCACAACTATTTCAGGACTAAACATATTTCATTTCCCGATCGGGTCTGGTTTAAGGACACAAAGCTGACATTAATTTTATCCAAAGAAAGCCCAGCAAAAATTTTTTTTGTTTCATAATTTGACTGAATGCATAGGGTAGATGCATGTTCAAATTTAATTCTAATATAATCTTACAAATAATTCTCCAAAAAGCAAAGGGGTTTTGATTCAGTTTGACAGTTTATGTTTCTGTGCCCAATTACCACTTAGTTATTGAATGTTAAAGAGCCTCTTTCTAAAATGTGCTCTCTGACTGCGCCAATTGGCTTTCCAGCTGCCTGCTATTACATGCGAGGTGCTCCCTTCTAACTTTTTAAAGGATGTCACATTTGAAGTAGTTATGTTTAGCTAGCAAAGGAAGTGGGGGATTTGGTTAGGAAGTGCTTTCTGGCCTTGAAAGACTATCTTGTGTGCATTTTAATTTCAAGCACATAAAGACCTTTCTTTAAAGAAATAATTGTTGGATTTTTTTTTTTAAAAAAGCAACTTGAATGCCCAGATAAACTAGAAAAATAATCTCACCTTAAAAAAATACTTCCATTTGAAACCATTTCATAACTTTTTTTGTGCTTTTAATACCTATTGATAAAACTTTATACAAGTGAGGTCTTCAGATTCAATACATGGAAGAGGATGATTTCAAAGTTGATCAGAGATAGTAAAAGTCATTGAGGAAGAGTGTCAACTTGCCATGCATGACAGATTTTGCTTTTTTAGCGGAATGCAGCAGGCTGCTCAAGCGACCTGATCTGTTTTTAAAGCACAAGGTTTATTTGGCTGTTACAGTGTGAGTATAATATTAATGATACTGATGTAAAATTAACTTTTATGTTGTGTGAGCACTTTTTCTTGCCTCTCCTTTAAAATTACAGGTATTTATTGTGTGATTTTTGTCCAGTTCTGTTGCCATAGTGAACATTAATAGGACTTTGTTGAGGTCAGGGAAAGTTTGGTCTAATCAGATAGTTAAGCAAGCACAAGTGAAGGAGCCCTGGACATTTTCAGAGTCCAAATGCAGTTGAATATTCATTGTGTGGCCATTGATATTAATACTTTGTCTGGCTTATTCGTAACATATGAAGAGACCATTCCCAAATATTCAGAGGGCAGGAATGTTCGAGTGGTTTCTGGAAGCTCCTTGCTGTGTGAAGAAATAAGATTGTAAAAAATGGTAGTTCCGACAAAAGAATTTTGAAGTAGCATTTTAAACTATTTTAAAAAGAAACAGTATATTTTAAGAAATTCTTGACTAGGTTAAAACTTCAGTGAATGAAATGATCTTTTGAAAGTATATATTTCCCCATGTTTTAAACATTTAAGCAAAAAATTTCTTTGTTTGAAGAGAAAATACCCAAATATTAAGGGACAAAAATACCCAATAATTCTTTTTCTAAGGGAGCATCTCCTCTTGTTTCCTGCGTTTCTTTTCACTGAATCCTTTTCACCTTGCCTGTTATCAATAGACCTCAAATAGGCCTCACTGGGTTTTCTCAGAGGTTTTGGGCAAGAACCACTCACATTGTGACCCACATACATCTGGTATTAGCCAAGGAAAGAGCAGCTATGAATTAATTCAACCTTGCTTTAATGTTTATCTGATACACATTAGGAATATTTATAAAAGCAAATAATTTAGATGAATGTTTTACTTGCATGTAAATTAGATTCTTAAAATCAAATACTGTAGTTACAGGTATTTCTTTGGGCTTCTTTGGTAAAGTTAAAAATTTAAAACAGTCTGCTGAAATGCTCTTCAGAGTAGGATCATGGAAACCTGTCCAGTGTTTTTCTCTTCAGACTCCTTAGCTTTGACAATATTGTTCTTCCCTCACTTGCTCCTGTGTTTTAGTGATCTTTACTTTGGTCTTTGATTTCTTTTGAAAGTTTCTCCCTTTGGATATACAGACTATCACAGAATTCATTGATCTCTCTTTTCTGCTAACTGTATATTAGAATTTTAAACTCGTTATGCAAAGAATAATACAGTCTGGTACCATATGTCCATATTCCCCAGCTTCTGTCTCTGACTAGGCTTTCACTGAGGCAGAATAAGTAGTTTAGTCTCACCATCATTTTGGTAAAATCAAATACAATAAACTAATACTGAGTTTCTGTCCTACACTTAATCTCTTCCTTCTGTTTTCCACTTCCTTTCCCTGGTTCAGTCAGCAAACCAACTCAAATCCTCAACATAACCTGTAAAATAAAATGTTCATTTCTCTCAGGAAACCTAGAGAATGAAATTATTCATGGTTCCTTAGCTGCAAAGAAATGATAATGTAAAATTAAGCATTTAAATTTTCATCTGACATTGTTGTTCTTTAAATGCTTCTTTCTTGGCCTTTTTATTATAATGTATAACACTGCCAGTTAGAATGGGTGGTAGAACAACAGTCACCTAGAACTATCCTTCTCTGGGCGCAGCCACCCTCGAACTATGTGAGTAGGTATTTTTTGAATTATTATGAAGTTCATAATAATAGATGCAATACGTGCAGCTATTGCTGTCTAAAAAGAAAAAAAATGTTTCCAAGAGGGAGATAACCAGCTTGTAGCTTGTAACTGAAGATATACTCCCCTGGGATTCAATGAGGGAACTACTAAACCTTTCCTGAGGTTTGGTTTGGTGTGTCTGCCTTTGTAACCTTCTTACCAAATGAACGGCAATCAGTTTTCTTAACTTTATATATCATTTTGAGTTATTCATCACTGATGAAACTCAATATGATTACCAAGTCAGCCTCGATTAAAAACCTTGTTCAAATCCCTCTGGGAATTGTAGTATAAAAAAATCATTTTAAATTCAGCAACTGATAAATAAAACCTGGTTATCTGTTGTTTGTTTTTCACTGCTTCTAGAGAGAAGGCTGAAATGAAAATGAATCTTGAGTTTTAGGCATAAAAGTCTGAAAAATAACTCAAATAACTCGGTAAAAATTTATACATTTTTTAATACTTAAAGCTATAAAATTTGGAATCTATATACCTGATTTCCATTCCCTCACTTGAAAATAATGATGCTCGGGAGGCTAAGAAAAAAGACCACAGTCATACAACCAACATAAGATTGAAATGACAAGAGTCCTAGTGTCTAGAATAGCTCTGTTTAAGATGAATAATAATGTGAGCCACATAAGAAAAATCAAGGGAAATAGATGAAATCATTTCTAACATAGTTTTTAAAATCTAGTATATAAAATGTTATCATTTGCATGTATAGTTATCATTTGCATGTCTAGTAAATATAAACATTGATATAATTAATATGAATGTTTATTGAGATATTTTGTATTCTTATTTTCATACTGAGTCTCCCAACACATCTCAATTTGGACTGTCCCCATTTCCAGTACTCATGTGGCTGGCATAGAAGTTGAATGACAGTACAATTTTCTATCCACCATAGCAGAGCAATAGCTTTTAAAGATTGACTTGGAATTTTAAGTCCTTATTTTGGTTAATTTACAAGACCTGGTAACGTTGATATATAATAATAGTAATAATAATAATAATAGAACTAAAACTTTGGTGACAATTTTGATAGAAACACTTTTCTTCAGGACTTATCTTCCTCATCAGAATTTCTGATTATTGGGAAATGCTCAGTAATAACTCAAACAAGTAAATATTTTCAAGTTGCTTGTTGACTTTCTTCATTCCTCGTTTTACCCCCTGGGAAGCCATGCTGTCTCAGTTTTGCAAACCACGGACATATTATGGGCAGTGTTACGGGAGAAGATAATGTCTCCCTCCTTTTCTCCTTTTGGAGGTTGAAGGCAATATACCCTGGCGCTGCCCTGGGCTGAGGCTGTCCACCATCTGTGTAAGGAATTCAGAATCCCAGACAAAAGAAATTGGCAAAGTCTTCCCTCTGTCTGCTCTCCAGATCCTCAAGATAGCCATAAAACACCTGGACAAAATCAGCAGGTGATGGCAAGGGAAGGAGAATGATCAGTCACAGGCGTTGTTGAATCCTTTGAACATTACTTATGGCCTGGACGTTGCTGTCACCAGGCACAGTTTGATCTTGGGTGAGTTTTCTGGAAGAGCTTTATTCTCTGGCTCTGTGACAATAGCGGAACCAGATAACATTGTGGGTAGGAGAGAAAAGAGGAAAGCTGAGGCGTCCTTGCCTTAAGGTATAGCGGTTCCAGGTGGTGTTACCTCTGTGTGCCTAAGAACGTCCTTCAGAAATAAGTCATATCACCAGATGCATGAAGTGTGCTATTTAGATCAGTGTTCTTACTGTAAACCTGCTAGAGAAGTCAGACTATTCTCTCATCTACTTATAAGTCATAAATAGCTTTCAGAATAGAAGTTCCTGATCAGCATTGCTCATATACTGTGTTTTTAAATGTAGTTTGAAATCTTCTTTCTGAAACTATACTGGAAAGGGAGAGTTGGCATTATGGTATTCATAAGCTTTTAACAATATTTTGTTGTGGTGGCCCTATCTATCCATACAAACATGACCCCTCCATGCAACTTGTATCCCTACAATGTCTCTGTTGATGTTAGAGTAGGGTAAATTTAACAATAAAACACTCAAAACAGTCCCCTAAGTGCCTTTCGATATATTCCTTTTGCGTCACACGGCTTGCTTCTGTGTGTTTTGTTTTAGTGCTGCATCCACAGTGTTCACTAGATGGTAAGATATTAGGTTATCGGAAGTTTCCATGATTGTATCAGGTGGTGGCAGAATTGCATACCATGGAGTTTGATGGGAAAAGGGCCCATTTTTAACGGATTAAGAATTTAGCCTTAAAGAAATGACATTGATGCTGAGCATGGTGGTGCATGCCTGCAAAATCCCAGCTTTGGGGGAGGCTGAGGCAGAAGGAGCATGAATTCAAACAGCCTGGGCAACTCAATGAGACCCTGACTTAAAGTCAAAAGGGCTGGGGATGTAGCTCAGTGGTACAGCATCCCTAGGTTCAATCCCCACTACCAAAAAAGAGGTAGATAGAATATTTTGCCAGGAGAAACTCTGAACAAAGTCCTTTAGCTGTTGCCTCTTCATCAGTCAGTAAGAGTTAGAGTTTAATAAGGTGGCAGTTAGTGTTGTTTGCCACTGCCAGTTTTAATGGTAATATTTTAGCAGTGATCTTTATTTCCAGTGAGAGGGCTAAACCAAACCAAAAGCTGCACGATTTAATTCAGAATTATCCTCTTTCCCTTTGGCTCTGTCTACAAATGTATCCCTTTTTCATATAAATGGCGTCAAGCTTCATTGAATTTAGCTCTGTCTTGTTAAGTACATTAATGCTGTGTTCTGTCATTCATTACATGAGAATTAGTTGTCTATTACAAAGCGGGGGTTTTTGTTTGGAGCCTGATCTTCTTGGGAAGAAGGCCACATGTGGCTTAATTTCCTGAGTGCATCTAAGAAGGGGCTTGTTTATCTGTGACTTGAACACCACTGTTAAGTTCAGTCGAAATGTTGATTATACTGTTGGGAGGCCTACCTAGTTTAAAACAAGGAAACCTGAAAGAGAAGAACACTTATCACCTTCCTTTTTGAAAATCCCCTCTCCCTCCACGTATTTTGTCACATTTTTTAGTGATCTATACAGTGTCCTTAGAGTGTGTTACAGAAAGTGTTAATATCTTAGAGCAGCAGTAATAATAATCCTTTTACTCAGGGTAATCATGTGCTAATCCGCTGGTAAGTCAAAAGTATTAGATCATTTGAAATTCATTGTGTCAGCTCAGTTGAAATAACTGGTATGGTGCTATAAACATTTAGAGAAAGGGAGCCTTTGAACCCAAATAATAATGTCAAATAGTTTGTTAGTGTTACATGCTCATGTTTAAGGGTTTCATAAGCTCAACCCACGGACAAGAGCATTTCAGTTTATATCAGTGTGTAATATATTATTTTAACTGAAGGTTTATTTTTATTTTGTTATTTGGGGAAAGTTTCTTTTCCTCTGGCACTTAGGGACTTGAATTTTATGGTACAGTTTTCACTCGGCAATCACAGGGAGCCTGGTGTGCCAGAGGGCTCCCCGCAGCATTTTTATTTTTTTAAAAGAAAAATGAATCTTGCTTTCCCAAAGCATTATGTTGGGTTTGAATTTTCTTCTTGCTCTCCTCTTTCCTATTCTTGGGAAAAATTGATGGCGTACCTATTTATTTTTCTGTGAATATTCTAACTAGGAAGTGTGATTTCATGTTTTCCCTCCTTCCTCCTGACCAGAACCATCCCTCTCTTGGAAATGTAATAATTTATTTGAATTCTCCTCCCTTCTCATTCTGAGCCCCCAGTTTATTGAAAACCCTTTAAAGATAAGATTCTTTGTTACAGTGATATTTGCACCCAACACATGTTAAAAAGCTATCTTTAACTGCTTTACTTACCAAACAAAAACAATAACAAAATCTGGGAAATATGATAACTTACTTATGCAAAGTTGTTGCTCTGTCAATAGGTCAATTTTTTTCTCCTCCTCCTTCTTCTTCTTCTCTTTTTTTTTTTTTTTTTTTTTTGGTGATAAGCCATTCTCATTTCTTTTTTCCTTGAAAGTTAGTTGAGTTTGGAAAATCTCTTTTTTTTAGAGCTTTAGGACACTCTGAACCTGGGACTGCTGTTTACTCTCTGAGTCCCCTGCCCTACTCTTAAAGCCTGGTGTTAGAGAGCCTCAGAAAGTACCAGCCCAGCTGTTCTTCTAAGGGTACACAACTTTACTTAAATAAAGTGATCAAGACTTAACAGAAAGGGACAAATACCTGTTCTTTCTCAACCTCATGTTCTTATACCTTGCTTTGAAGAATTTGTAGATTTTCTAATCCTAGGTCTTCTTCAGTACTGGAGTGTGAGATTCTGTTCCTCCCTTTTGAGATTGAAATTTACAGCCCTGCTACTGATAGAACTGGTAAATAGAGAGCCCTGAACAATAAGTCCAAAGTGTGTTTTAAGAGCTTGCCATGCTCCGTGTGGTTCTCCTCCTCCCTCCTGGGGCCTCCTGTGAACGTATTTTGGTAATGAAAAGTTTTCATCATATAGAGAAGGCAGACCACAGGATAGGGATAGCTTTCTCTATACTATTCTAGAATGAACTGGAATCTGTGTAGAATAGCTCTAGAGCTGAAATTTTGGCTAGAGAGAAGCAATGCCATTAAATGCAACCTGAGGGTTTTCAGGCATAGCCCAGCTGAGAGAATGAGGCAGCCAGATGGTCCAGTTTAAATCCTAGAGATAGTGTGGACAACTATCAGAGACCTGCTCCCCCCAGCCCAACCATGGCAAGGGTTGCATGGCAGGGAAGGGTGGGGAATGCTAGTCCTCAAGACTCTGGCCTCACTGGTAGGAGAGCTAGCTTTCTACTGCTGTGGGGCTGGGAATTATTGGTGGTGTTCTTACCAGCTGATTGCAAGTCTGCATGTCTCTCAATAGGTAGCCCTGAAAGTTATTTTTGGTTACTCTAAAACGATACTTACTTTAGAGATTAGTCCAGGCATAGTATTGTGGAGAAAAGCCAGCACAACATAGTGACATAAAGCATTGACTGTAAAAACAGGCTGCTTTGGTTTGGATCCCGTTTCCACCAATTGTCCTAGCTGTATGTTACTAGACAGATCACTGAAGTATTGAGAAACCCAAGTTCCTCATCTGTAAAATGGAATAGTAATACCTACATCTTCCATAGTTTGAATTATATGTGAAGATTGAATGAATTTAAATTGAATAGAACAATACCTAAAATAAGACTATTATATATTTGTTTGAGTGCTGAGAAAGATGCTTCAGAAAGACACTAGTGAAACCTAGCCCCAGATTCTCCATTGCAGCTGAACCATTTTAGTCATCTTTGTACCTGCTACAAAGACCATACTCAAGTGCTTGTGCTCAGAGGCTTCTATATATGATCTCCTGTTTTTTCTTTGTCTACAGTTGTAGCATGGAGAGGCTGGCTCTGCAGGGCTTGGTGGCACTTCCCTTGGGTGAGAATGTGACCTGGGTGAATTTGACTCAAGAAATAGGAGTGTTTTCATAATGATTTTTTATATTTTTTATGCTTTTCTTTTGATGATACATTCTTTCTTGACCCTAATTTGACATACAATGATGTTTTCATTTTCATTTTTTAAACAAAATTATAAACTTTCAGTTTACATCTTGCTAAGAAGATATATCTCATCAATTTTAGTTCAAAAGGAGGTAACTCTTAATCCTCAAAACATCATCTTGTCTCTCTCTCTCTCTTTCTTTCTTTCCCTCTTCTCTCTCTCTTTCCCTCCCTCCCTCCCTCTCCCTCATTTGGTTACAAAACAAGTACCTGATTTTGATTGCAGTGCTAATATTGAATAATGGATTTAAAGGGAGATGGAAATTTATATATATTAATCATCTTTATAACCTTATGTCAATTTCCATATTCTCAAATGAACTGTATGGTTGTCCAAATTAGGACTGTAGATTTGCCAATATTGTGATTTAAACCTTGTACAAATGATGTGTTATAGTTCACAAAGCAGATCCATATTATCTGTAGCATTTTTTTTTCTTTCTCTTTTTTCCATATGATTCCTCTAACATATTGCAGAAGTGGCAGCAAGAAAGAATGGTTCAGGTTGGGGCAGGATGTGGGTGAAAACATACTATGAAATGCTAGGGAGCGCCACCTTAAAAATTCCAACATATGCTAGGAGGACTTTTTCAGCATGGTTATGGAACACTATTAACTAGTCATGGTTGCCAGATTTGCTGACTTAATTGGTGTTATCTTAATGTAATGAAATCCATGAATTGGACCATTGAGCTATGAGACTTGGTTTTGAATTCCAGTTTTTCCATTGATCAACTCTGAGGCCTTGGCCAGTCCCTTATTCTCTTTGACTCTTACTTTCCTTATCTGTAAAATGGAGATGATAATAGTAACTATCTTGCTCAGTTGTCATGAAAATTAAATTCATTCACGTTGTAAAAAGTGTTTGTATTGTAGGGGAGAAAATAATTATCATTTCCTTCCACCCTTCTAAGTTCTTAGCTGGGGCCTCTGTACCAGAAGATAAATTAACAAGAGTAAAAGATAACAAATTCAGTAAGTTTTGTGTCACACAGGGGCTTTCCTAAGGAAACAAAGACCTGAAGGAACAGTTGAAAACTGCGTCCTTTTATGCCAGGTTTGAGAAGAGTGGAGGGTCCTGGAAAATTATGACAGGGCAAGAAGGGGACATGTAGGAGGAGTTAAGTGGAGGAAACCAGCAAGTCGTGCTGCTGATTGAAACTCCTCTGAGTGTGCCTCCATCTTCAGAGACAAAGCTGCTCCTTCCCTCTGCATAAAGAGAGGTCACCTCTCACATGGGGGTCTTATGACCTGCTTCTGGGGAGGAAAGAGAATCCTTAAACCTTCCATATCTCAGATTCCTTTAGCTTAAAATATTCATTGTGTGGTAGTGTGTCCTTCTTCCCATTTGTGTGAACATAAACACCATAGCCCAGTGCCTGGCCTACAGCGAGAGCTTGAGAAGTGGTCATTCTAAGATGATGAAATCCAGGATATGGGAGGCAGGATTGTTTACAAGCTAATGAGCCTCTGCAACTAATGATGGGTCAGTCATGTGGCATCCTCACTCAGGCAGCCTTCCTGAACCCGGCAGTCAGAGTGGCCTGGCAGGGGCATGCGGGGTGTTTACAGAGATTTGTGTGTGGCAGGATGGTAACTGGCTTGTGTGGCTTTGTGTGGCTTTGTGTGTGTGTGTGTGTGTGTGTGTCTTGATTGGGCTCAAACTGGAAGCTTCCCACATGATTGGCCAGTGTTCCTCTACAGAGCTACACCCTAAGCCCATTGTGTGGCATTTTTGAAATAAATAAATGTAACTTTTAAAAATTGTAATCAAAAAGAAGAAGCAGCCCAGATATTTTGTTTTTAAAGGGTACCTGGAATTTCTAACCTTACTTTCTTTTTATTTGTAGAAAAGGTGCATTTTAACATGATAGTAAAGCCATTTACATGGATCAGATAGAATTCTCTGACTTCTTCCTTTAGGAAAGAAATAAACAGTTGTAGGCATGCTTCAATTTGGTTTGGAGCCTTGTTTTCATTAGGTTTGGCTCTAGCAGCACATGAACCAGAAGACTGAATTTTTCATTTCTTCCTTTGGACGACTGTTTTCCATTAAGATACTACCTACTACCCTTCTCCCTTTTGTGATTTACTTATTTTTGTTGTTGTTGTTGTTCATCCAAATGTTATCCAGACAATTAGTTTAAAATAAACTATCTGTCTGGAATCTGAGACAATTCATAAAATTTTGCAATGCTGTGTGACATGCACTGATGATAAATATGCTTGTCACCATCCCTTCTGAGAAATCCCAGGGAATTGTCACAGTCTGCAGTCCCTAGGTTGAATTCATGGTTGTATATTCAGGGTTGTAGGAGAACCCAAACTATGGTAAGAGGTCCAGGAGTCTCCTTAAATTTACCCATGGTGACATATAAAAGTATATGCAAAGTAGCAAGGAGTACTTCTAAAATAATCGCAAGTAGTAACAAAAGGAAGATGATTGCTCATAAGAACTTTCAGAATTTACTTTCTCATTCTCAGAGGTGTGTGTGTGTGTGTGTTGCTTGGGATCAAACTGGTGCTTTTGTTTTAAGTGCCTCCCTGGAGAACCTGGTGGTAGTAAGGAATGCTTCACATTCTGCTACTTCTATTGATTTTGAATAACATATGGCACCTGGGGCCACCTTTTCTTAGACATTTTCTTTTCTTTTTTTAATTTTAAATTAGTTAGAGCACCTTTTTTTTTCCTGAGTTGCAAGGACATTGTAGAAATTGTTTAATTTTAAAGGCACAGTGTTATTGGTCAGGAGTTGTACATCTTTAATTTCTTTAACATAGCACATTTTTTTCTTCCCTGTGTGCTTTGCTTTTTAAAACTGGAAAAGTACACTGGATACATTCATGCTGAATCTGGCACCACAGGCATATAGCTCTTCTAGTTACATTAGTCATGTGCTTAGATATTTTCAATGTTTCCCACAGTTTACAGATTTAAAATGCAATTTCTGGCTAGATTATATTTTGGTTCAATTTATTTTTTAGAATACGTTTTGTAGGGGTGGAAGAACCTTCTCTCTCCCTTCTGGTAGTTTGGTAATTGAGTCTTCATACAAGTTTATTATGTGCATGGAGGCATCACAGCAAAGTGGGCAGCCAAAAGCCTAATGAAAGTTAGAAGTTTGTACACCCTCATCTTGGGGGATAGGGAAGCGGACGTCATAGGCCATTTTTAGAAGAGGAGTAAACTATCTTTATGGGAGATGAGTGGGCCAATATTGTCCCAAGTGTTTTGGGGGTGTTAAGTGTTGTGTCAACTATAGTCTTCTTTCCTATGGAGTTGATCTTCTGGGGGATCCAACTTTTAGGTAGGCAGGGGAACTTCAGAGAAAGCCCTTCCCTGTATCTGCTACTCCTTAGGTACTCTGATTTGAAATCTAGAGCAATATATTTTAGAGATTCATAGCCCCAACATTTTCTGTCTTTATGCTTCTGGATACTCTCCTTTTCTGTAACTCACGCGTCCTCTTTTTCTATGACAAGCCCCTTGCCTTCTCTCTCTTCCTTTGGCGGGACATGTCCATGTTGGATGATCATCTTTCCTCATCTTGCCTTGTTGAGTTCAGTTAAATTACTTTTGCATGAGTGCTGACAGTCCAGGTGAAAGGTGTGTGTGGGGGGGTGCGGGGGAGCAATGCCAAGAAAAGCAAGATATGTCCTCTGACCTTGAAGACCTTTGAGTCAGTGCCTCTTGAAAGCCTATCCATCTTCCAGATCTTTTCCTTCACTAAGCCTTTGCTCATTATCTCAAAAGAAGTCTCTCTCCCCTGAACCCTAAAGTGTTTTGTTTATGCCTCTCTTGTCACATTGATCACATTCCACTTTATAGTATAGTTATTTGTGGTCAGGTTTATCTCTCTCCTGGTTGTAAATTCCTTGAGGACATATTTATCCTTACGTAGCAGGATTTAGAATTCTACTTTCCACATAGTAGGTGTTTGATAAATATTTATTGAATCGATGGGGCTACAAGAATAAAAATTCTTGCTAAGAAATGGTGATGGGATCTTGTCATGTTTTAATATTTTGTGCATCTTATTCATAGATCCTAGTGTATCTTAAAGAAGGAAAATAGAAATACAACCTATATTTGCTATGAGAAAGGTGACTAGGGAGGGGAATGGGAGACATTTTATTGTGTACAGTGTTGTATCATAAGGCAGATACTTAATTTCAGGAAACAGCTTAATGAATATGAACACTTGGAAAATTAGTTGCCCATTCCATTAATTGTTTATTTGTGAATGAAAGGGGCTAGTCAGACTGGACAATTGCTTGGATTCTGGAAATCGGTATGCTAAACTATCTCCAGATGTGGGGAGAAAGAGCTACATCCACGTTTTATTGTGTGTAACACTTTGTCACACAATTCACAATTTGAACTGGATTTTTTTTTTTTTTTTTTGCTTCTGTTTTCTAGCACTTCA
The DNA here is from genome assembly GCF_045843805.1 of Urocitellus parryii. Classification (NCBI taxonomy): domain Eukaryota; kingdom Metazoa; phylum Chordata; class Mammalia; order Rodentia; family Sciuridae; genus Urocitellus; species Urocitellus parryii. The sequence goes on along the minus strand of NC_135534.1, from coordinate 158,823,671 downwards.
TTTTATTTTAGTGTTAGGACTCTTGTTCTCTCTCCTACTTCCTGAAAACTCACTATTAAAATGATTAAAAGGAAATGTGCTTTTTTTAGTAATGTGCTTTTTTTTATTAATATTATGTGGTTTATATTAAGAAAGTGGCTAGATTATTTTTAGTATGGAGAGATATTTTTTTCCTTGAATATTTATTCCATGGGGACACATTTATATAATAGATTATATGTCTATAAAATTTGGAAGTTTAGTTAAATTCAATCAATAATTGTTCCTTTATAGTTGAATACTTTAAAATTAAAATTGTTATTTCAGAGAATTCGATAAACATGCTTAATGAAATCTGGATGACAGCTTACAGTGCTGCTCTTGCAAGTTATTATTTAATGGCTAAATGCTAATCAACTGTAGATGCCTTGTCTTACCAGACTATGAGGTGAGACTTTTAAAAAATTATTATTATTAGTCTTTATGCAATTATTTAGAGAATAACTCTGGTATCCCTTGGTTGCTTTGTTATTCCAACCTTTCCAGCAACAGGTATTCCAAATCCCCTTCTTAGAAGTTGCTTGGGAACCTGAATTTTGATTGATAACCATTCAAAAATAACATCAGATTGATACCAAGAGTTGGATATTTACATGTCATTCTAAAATGGCCCTTGTGATACAGTGTACTTTACAGCTATTTTCCAGATAATTCAAAATATTAGAAAAATCCTTCTGGTCTCTTAGGAAAACTGTCCTGTGAGCCTTTCCTTTCATCTGTAGGTTAAAGAAGCAACTGTGGCTGGATGCTTTGGTGACTAATTTGAAGTATCTGGCAGGACGATTGATAACGCCTTTCCTTTGTGTTGTGACAAATATATTTCGGCTGCAGTTTATTAACATAATTCAGCTCAACCACAAACATATTGTACATATTAGAGCATAGAATTAGAACCATTTTTTGCACATCACAGTCTCCTCTTGCTTGTACTCCTTTTTTTTTTTTTTTTTGACAAGGATCTGGATAATTGCTTCAACAAATGAACTGCTGTGTTCAGTCTGTTTCTGTAATTTCATAAATTGTTTTCATGCTAAAACCAAGCAAGCTTTCACTGAGTTAATATAAAGAACCACAGTGTAATTACAGGAGCCATATTATTAAGAAGTATGACAGAAATGGCAGTCCAACTGACAGCTACTTTCTCCTTATTGAATCACAACAAATTAAAAATTCCTTTCATGTGCCAGTGAGCAAAAGAGTCTGCTATATGTACATCATCATGAAAATGGGTATGCACTCATGACTAATTATTCTGAGTATGTGTGTGATGGTGCCCTGGGAAAGCCCCATTCTCCAACCCTGAAGCAAACAAAGGCGAATGAGTCTTGAGTTTGCCTCAGAGGACTGTTTATAAGAAGACAGAAGTTTTTGTGTTTGGTTTCCCTTCAAGTCTACATTGTATTCTCTTTGTTGTTTCCATTTAAATTCTCTTTGGTAAACTTTAGAATTATCTCTCTTTCTATTTATAGAAACTTAAGATGCTGATAAATTATATCATTTAACTTTTTTGGTAATTTAACTATTTTGGTCATTTCTCATAGGAGTCTTACCCCTTTCTTCTGGTATCTATAGTCTTTTTCCTTCCCATACATAAAGTGTTGGGAACCTCGGACTCCTTGTGGGGTCATTTAGGAAAGATGTTACTCACCGGTCCTTCTTTTCAAGTTTTAGTGAATATAATTACAGTAGTGCATCTGGCAGTCATGAAAACCATTAGAGGAGCAGAGGGCTCCCAAATACAGCTTCACGGGTATAATTTAAAAAGCTTCAGATTCTCCTTCAGGGATTTTGTGAGGTGCTTTCCTTTGTACTGCCGTCCTGGTTGTGGTCACAGGTGTGCTCGGTCCTTTGTGACCCTTTCCCTCTTCCTCACCATCATACTGTGTGATACTGAGTGATATCGTTATTATGTTTCTAGTTCTTTTCTATAGAATTGGGGGCGGGATCAGTTATATTTACCCACAGTATTTATGAAGTACAAATAATTTGACATTAAGGGATAAAGTCTCGAGTTGTCTTGCCATCTTAAGGACTTGGGATCAGCAGACAAAAGCCAACAGAGAACAATAAGTACATGACAAAGCCAAACTTATTTTTTTCCATCTCCGAATTCAGTCAAGACTGAGGACAGGGAGAGACCAGAGTCTTGAAGAACCGAGGGCAAGATCAGACTAGAAAAATACCAGGTAAAGGATTCAAGATACTGTGGAGAAATTGGGAAGAAGAAATACTTCTGTGAAAAAGGAAAAGATCACAGATATTTCTGAGAGTTCAATAGAAATAAGTTTTTTTTTTCCTCCTCCGATTAGTTTGAATCAAGAACCAGAAAAGAAATGTGCTCCAGCATATATTCCATGAGGCATATTCCTTGCTAGGACTCTGCAGTCTGGGCGCCTGAATAGTGGCAGCCATGTACCCTTATTACCTGTAATATCAGAAAAGGAAGAATCGAGACATCTCCCTGTTTCCCTAAAGAGACTAAGAAGAGTGCAGCTTCCCTAGCAGGGTAGGCATGATCGAGCTCCTTTTTTCTCTGTGTTCATATTTTGCCTGTTTTCCATTTGAGTTCTAAACTTTTGTCCTGGAGTAGCTCAAGCGGCTTTTCATCTTTGTGCATTTGGACTCCTTCCTCAGTTTACTTCTCAATGAAGCAACACTAGGTGAGGGACGCCTTCTCTGTATATCATAGCACCCTCTGTTTATCCCCTTGTACTGCAAATTGCTTATTTATTTGTCTTCTAGCCAAGAGATTCTGGAGGATACTTCCTGTTTCATACCATCTCCATCTCTAATCCTGGGCACAGAGCAGGCATCCAAAAAGTATTCATTGAAGTAAGGATTTGTGTTTGTGACTTTTACTGTAAGAGTTGCCTGAGCCCATGCACGGTGGCTCTGAAGGGGCCCCTGGGGTACTTTTTACTCTAGCCACACAGTTGGCCAAGCTTGGTCCATTTTGTCTAATTCAGACAGCCTGGGCTAAACTACTTCTTTCACAAAGCTGGGTTTTATCTACTGCAGAAACAAACAGAAATCCCCAAATCTCTCCTGTACAGGAGACTAGGAATAATGTTTAAGAAGCATAAGTTCATGCTAAAAACAAATTGATTCTTAAAATTATGTAAATCTTGAGTTTGAGGAAATTTGGGATGTATTGGAATTCATGAGTGTCACGAAAGAGGAAGTTGAAGTGGAGTTGACTTTCAAGTTCACATCCTAGTGAATGATAGACTTGGAAGCAGTACCTCAGGTTTTAGGTCTCCTTGACTCCTGTCCAGTTCTCTCTTTACCATACCAACTCATACATCAAATGGTGAGAGTATATCTAAATGTGGAAACTGTCTGGAAGCCATATATTGTTCATATTATAAACTTATTTCTCTGTCAGCACTTATCTTGTCTAAAGTAAGGATTAATAATGATCATAATAGTTCTATTTACTATTTAATATATGTCTGGCACTGTGCTTGCCTCTTAAAGTATCTCTCATGTATCTGAAAACCAAAACCCTTGGTGAAAATACTACCATTCTCTTGTTCCAAGCAAGGAATGGAGGGTTCAGAGAAGATAAATAACTTGAAATAACATAGTAAGTGTAGACCGAGTAGCCTTAGGGAAACTTCTCTGCTCATGGAGAATGGAAGCAAAGGGTAGATTCAGTACACCACAGGCTCCCCATTCTTTGTAACTTGCCTTTCACTCATGAGAATTAGACACCTGAAGATTCTTGAGGTTTTCCTCACTATGAACATTACTCTGTGGTCTCTACTGGTAGTGTGGTGGGCTCAGGCCATGGTTTTGATACCAGGCAATGTTGTCTTCAGAATAAATGGAGGGTCTAGAAACCCTATCTTGCCGATGAAAAAAATTTTCATGCACTAACCTTTTGTGGGTGCCAAATTTCTTTTGTTTTGTGTTTTAAGAAAGGTATCAGTTTTGTTAACTCATCGATTAGGTCCCTAGAGCTTAGAATATTAAGAGAATTGCCATCTGGAAGTCTTAACTGTCTAGACATGATAGTAAAACACCACCGCAGACTTCAAGAAGACATGGAAAGATGCTCATCAATAATGGAAGCAACTGTATGACATACATGAACACGTCAGACACTGTTGTGCTCTTGTAGAGTTGTTGGTTTCTCTGTGTATTTTTAACAAGTTTGGTAAGGTAGGAGAACCAAAAACACTTTCTGTTTATTTTATTTTTTTTTTAACTTTGAAATTTTATTTTGTAAGAATATAATAAAGTTAAGTATTTATCCTCAAGTATAGCCTTTATCAAGGTTTCTTGCTTAGACCTGCATCACTTGCCAAAGGACTGCTGAGCTAAACTGGTTACGACCAAATTGACAAGTGTGAACTTGGTCCTGTGTTCCTTTTAAATGGTACCTCAGAGGAATCCCACCCCCTTCCTCTACAGCCCTTCACTTTCTGCTTTTATTTTTTCTTTCTTTTCCTTATTTCCTTAGTTTTTCCCTTTAGCATTACTTTTATCAAAAAGCTAATCCCTTTTTTAAACTCAAATACCTGTTTATTTCGCCCTTCTAATCAATTCTTCACTGTCTCGGCCACAATTTCTTGTTTATTAATAACGTTTAAAGATAATCCCTTAAAGTATTTTTCTTCAGTTTCTCAAACTTTTGTGCTCTATACATTTCTTTAATTCATTCTAAGTACATGTGCTGACTAGTTTATAAATAATTAATTCTCTTACTTACGACCCTAAACATGCTCACCATTGAAGCTGGAAGCCTTTTCTTCCATCCTAGCAGTGATATTCTAAATAGCCGGTTTTTCAAAACAATTCTTGAAAGGTAGACTAACTTATTAAATGTAAGTATGTCCTGTTTTATTTTCATATTTCATGTATTCCCACGTGGGGTTCTTTTTTTTCTGACAATAAGAAAAACTTCTATTCAGTCCACCTAAATATAAGGAGCACAGAATTATGTAGCATTGTTACTTTACAGAAGTTTTGGGCAAAAATAAAGTTTTTAAAATTGAGAAGTGGTGAAGAGACTGGATGGCGAATTAGACTGAGAGAATTAGAATTCTGGTTCTGCCTTGGCAAAGTTAATGTCTCCAGGCTTTTTTTGGGGGTGGGGTGGGGGGAGGTCTCAACCAGTGAAATTGAGATAATGATAGTTTGATACGTTTCTAATAGGGTGAAGTCATAGTTAAATGAGTTTGTCTCTTTAGCGTTTAGAACACTGCTTTCTACATGGTAAGGTATGTAAAAAGTGTTGGCCAGTATTACTAAACTCTAATTTTGTTGACAGCATATGAAATATACACAACAAAAATATTTATACTTTAAAACAATCAATCTTTTATTTTCCTTCTGGTGATAATGGTGATTGCCAGTGATCCACAGCATTTTTTAGTTTTTAGTTTGAGAAAAGGGTCTCACTGAGTTTCTGAGGCTGGCCTCAAACTTGACATCCTTCTCCCTCAGTCTCCCTCAGCAGAGATTAAGGCCACCACACCTAACTAAAAACACTTAATCTTGATATAAGGTATTTCCTCTCTTCCTTCTTACTAATTTATTGCTGGTGAATTAGGAAGATTGACATAGCCTATCTTTTTAACATATTGTTAGGAAAGCAGTTGCAATGTTAAATGTACTGTTTTTCTAATGGTGAGTCATTCTTCAATGAGGGCACATATGTAAAGTCAATGTTAGAAGAGAGACATGCCTTAGGAAAGTTTGTACTCTATTTTGTATTCCAAGAATGAGGGGATTTGTTTGGTATGGTAGCCTTGAAATAAATACATAAACCCAGACTGACACCGGGAAGTATTTTTGTCTTTTGCTTTATAAGGTTTGTTTACTTGATTGAGGTAAGATTCACATCACATGAAATTTATCATTTCAACCATTTTAAATATGCAACTTAATGGCTTTTAGCATCACAGAGTTGTGCAGCCATCACTACTATCTTACGAGATATTTTTAATAGAAAAGGATTTATATTTAAAGAAAATTTTATGAATTTTGCTTTGAATTCACACTATTGTGTAGCCTTTAAAAAAATAGTGTTTCACCAAATTAAAAAAATTGCCATGTAATGAATATTCACAGAACATTGCTTTTCTTTTATAAAGTGTTTTTAAAAATCTCTAAGCTAAGGGGGGGTGGGTAGTAGGAGAGAGAGAAAGAGAGAAATGTTATAATTAAGGTACTATATAAGTATCTGTTTTATAATGTAAATTCTGTCCTGCAAGAAATTGTGTTTTGTTCTTGTGGTACTGGGGATTGAACCCAGGGTTATTCTAATGCTGGGCTATATCCCCAGGCATTTTTTTCTACTTTGAGACAGGATCTCAATAAGTAGCCCAGGCTGACCTTGAATTTGTGATCCTTCTGCCTCAGTCTCCTGAGTACTTGGGATTATAGTGCTCCACCATGCCTGGCTGTGTTTTTAAGATTGTGAACTAATTAGAAAATTATAAAAAGACATTTTGCCAACATCCAAATCAAGTAAAACTCAGACTTTTAATATTGTTTTTGTAAGAATATTTTATTTAGTGCCCATAGTCACAGAAAGTTTTATTTAACTCAGTTTAAATCCTGTTATATCTGTTTATATTTGTCTTGAGGAAAAAACAAGTGATTATACAGATAAAATTGCTAAATATATTAATAATCAGAATTATGGCAATATTGTTTTATAAATATTGAATATGTAGGCTGATTTTGGGGAAATGTTTTGAAATCAGCCTAAACAGGGACAAATTTTTTTAAAGACAAATTTATGTTTGTATATGCATTGGTAAACTCAGGTGAGATGTTGAGCAGAAACACTAGCAGAGGTTTGGGGTATTGGCTATTAATCCCATCTAAAATTAAAATGTTACAGAAAACTTTTTGTTGTTGTCACTTGTCCTCTTCCAAACTTCTATATTCTTTAATTTCTGTTCATGCTGAAGTAGACCAGAAAGGATGCTCTGTTTTGGGGGCATTTTTGTTATGACATTTGAGATCTTCTTATTTGTGGTAAATAATGTTTTTATACATATATGTTCAATGTTTTCAAATTATATTCTTCAACCATGCAATTTTGCACATAGGCCAAAAAATAAAGAGAAAAAAGTGACTATTTTTGTGTCAAGTTAGGACAAACCTAATAGTTAAATGATTAGCAGATATATACTTTGGTAGCATTTAATAGACCTATTTGTTTCACATTAAAAGAATATGAAAACTTTAATTTTTTAAAGGATTAATGGTATTCTTTTCTTAAAAATGAAATATATAATTTGTTGATGGACCACATTTATATGTGTTGCTGAGAATCTAACCCAGTGCCTCACACATGGTAGGCAACTGTTGTACCCTTGAGCCACAACCCCAGCCCTGAAAAATTTAATTTTAACCAGTCACAAGTCTTCTTGTTTTCTAAAACACTAGCATTCTATCTAATTCTGTGAGTATATTTTGTTTTCTGTGCTATAACAGAGTGCATGTGAGCGCGCACGCGCACACACACACACACACACACACACACACACACACACGCACACATATATAATAATGATGGATTAAAGTTTCCGGACCTGACTCTACAGCAAGAATGAGAACCTTCCTGTTTTCAGTGCCTGACTTCATCCCTTCCTGGACAAAAGAGTAGGGTTACTTTTATTTCTTGATAAATTTAACCTTATCAATATTGGTTTGACAGAGGCAAAAAAGAGTAACTAACCATCAACATCTTCTCACACCATGGGCTACTACTTCAGAACAATATTCTATTAATGAAATCTCTTGATTTTAGGAATTTCCAAAAGTTTCCATGGATGACCCATGTAATGCTCTTAATACATGCAGTAAGATGGTTCCCTCTGTTTCTAAAGTATTTTGACTCATCATTTTATTTGATAATATTACAGGGAGTCAAGGAATAACATAGAGAGCAGATGAAATGAGGATTTGGCAGCATTAGATGATAAAAATCCATCTTCCTGGAGGCAGTTAATACAGAAATGTAAAAATGTTCCCATCTGTCTAAGCCATCAGTTTCTGATGTAGTCCCTGGAGGAAGTGGCTGCAAAGTCATTTCCACCTAATGGGTTGTTAGGTTGCCTCTGTATGTAAGTTGGTGGTTGCAGCCCACTTCCTCTAAGACAGAGGTCCATGTCTCTAAAACCCCATCACAGCTGACACTAATTGGCATTGCTGTCGGCTTGAGCTGTGCAAGTAGGCCAGAGTGGGCAGAGAGTGGGGCACTGATAGGGTGTGTGGCATTGAGGGGAGGGCTTCTCAGGTTTTGTTAGAGGGTTCATATGTTTTGATTTTCCTTTCCTTTCCTTTTTTTTTTTTATACTATACCCAAATCTGCCTTTATTAAACTGGATAGACTGCCAGTGCCCTACCCAAACCTTCACCAGCACAGCCGCTGCTGGTCTGGCTGCCATTTCACAGCAGGTCAACACCAGCCAGTAGTCCCCTTGCCCATCCTCACAGCTGCCTGTCGCAGTTACCATCTCCATGCCTCAGACCCCTGTTCTTGCAGTTTATAACACGTTCAGCATTGTTAGTTGACTTGGGGAAAATTTATTGAGAGCCCCTGTGCTGAACACCATATCACTGGAAAATAGTCCTCACCTTGAGGATGAAAAGCTCCATTAGGTAAATAATCTTATTAGTAGTAAATATAGTCAATAAATACACTACCTTTTAACTCAAATTTTTACACATTTAATGAGCTAACATTCTGTGATATATTTTTTTTTCTTAAGTTAGAAGCCAGAAGAGGGCATATTAGTCTTTCAAAAATCAGTTTGGGAGCCGTTCGATTCAACAGTTAAAATTACTGTAAATTAAGCAAAGAATTTGCTTTGTATTCATAAGGGTTAGGAGTAAAAGATTTAGTTGCTACAAGGTGTTTGGAATGACAAAACATATGAAAACAAATTAGCTCCCTTTCCTTAGAGATTTTTAAATATGTCAAAACTTGCAGGATATGGCTTCCACACTTTGATGATTCTGTCGATGAGAGAAGAGAATCATTACTGAGCACTTTTTGTATTAGGCTGTGCTGGTCACTTTCCTGTATATTATTTTTTTAAATTTACAGAATTTACCTGATTCCCAATTACAGAAATTTGTGACTTCTCCATTCATTGCCAGCTGTAGGCAAACTCGCAGCTTTCTTAAATGCATATTGAAAAATTGGTGAGTGGTGGCAGTAGGGAGGAAGGGAATTACTATGGGAATTGATTAGTCATGTTAATCATTTATGTCTTTTCCCTACATCCATTTAAAATGAAAATGGATAGCCATTTAGGTTCCTAGACCCTGCCCTCCCTGGCTTCCTCTTCCCTCCCCATCAGTTTCAGGCCCGGGAGTATGGAGTAGGATCTTGCTTCAACAGTTGGCTTGGACCTCAGCTCCCAGTGAGAGGCTCTGCTTTCCAATCTTGGAAAAGCTCATGAGGCCTTCCTCAGGAAACTGCTCACTTCCCTAGCAGTGTCCAAGGGGATGCATGAGTTTGGGATTTTCCTTTACCCCTGAAGTCCTTTAAACAAAACATCGACCTGCATTTATGTCCATTTATTTCATCCTGAGCACAGTCCTGTGTCTCTTAACTCATTGACAATAGTGTAAACAGTTACAGGCAGGACTAGGTGAGGCCATTGAGGTTCCTGAGGTGCAGAGTCTGAGCTTTGAGGAAGTGCTCCTTCTCATGGCTGTACAAGTGGTCTTGAAGTGCTAATGCATCAATTCTGGAGTATGCTACTGCACCTCTGTACTTCTGTAAAGTGCTATAGATGATTCTGACATAAAAATACTTTCTTTCACGTGTAGTAGGTAAGGGTTTTGTTTTGCTTTTTTTAAAGAATTGGAAACTTTTGACCTATACTCAACAATGAGATTGTGCTGCAAAAACCTTGTTTTCTCAGGACATTGATAAATCTTACCTTCAATTTACAGACTCCTCCCATCCCATCTGAGATGTCTAAATAATAAAAGTTATACCATCACGAAAATTTAAGGCAAGATGCGGTTTTATATTGGAGGCATTATTAACACATTTTTCATTTTTCATTCCTTGTCTTGATATATTTTGTTTTCTTTACAAAAAGCTATGGTGCCTGACATCTATGTATAGAGGTTTACATTCTGAACTTGAGCATAATAGCCTCACACAGAAACTAACTTTATTAGCTGATTACCATTTTAGACAGCTTCCGGCACTAGAGAATTCCCCACCCCCATCGTTAACTTTTTAAAATCAAATAAATAGATTGATTAGGAGGAAAATCCCTATTTTAACAAATTGACACACAATCAAAACTACTTTTCATGGAGGTAAACATAGAAAATGATGTTTTGACAGCTGAAGGTGGCTAGATAAATATGGTGTGCACTAACTAAAATTTGTTAATCTCTAATTAAGAAGTAAAAAGCTAAATATATCAGTGAGCCAGTTCCCTAAAAGAGATTAATACTATCTAAATGCACACCCACTTAAAATTCTACTGTTTCTATTTTGTTCTGAAACATACCATCTGGCAGCTGTGTCTTGGTGTTAAACAACTTGAACATAGGTAATATATTTTACAATTAAAATAATAGCCTCACATTTGCTGGATATGATCAAACATAAAATATTAAAGCATGCTTGCTGTCAGCTCTGTGGATATTCAGATAACGTTTCAGTGAAAATCATATTGAACTGTGCTTTCTAGATCTATTTACGTTTCACTCAAGTAAAACATACTAATTGTACAAATAGGGTAGGGAACAACCAGTTTATAAACTGCAAGGTGCTTTCTAGAAACCCATCTATTTAGGGTTTTTCTTGGTTATTTAAAATATATAATGTATTCTAGTTGCAGGTTTCTTATCCTTAAGGGCTCAAAATGTGGGTAAGTGATAAATGCAGCAAAACTTAGTTGACTGCCCCTGCTTTCCTTATCCTTCTTCATGGACCACCACAGCTGGTCTGTCTGCATTGCTCATCAGTAGTGTACTGGCTTGTCCTACAGTGTTCACATTGATGAAGTGGGAGTACTATTACATGCAGAAATGCCCTCTACATCATCAATGAAAAATTCTGATGCAGGAAAGTATTGAATGTATCTGAGTATATTACTTGCTTTTCTTGTATTGCCTGCTTTTAAGTAAGATGCTATTATGTCTACCCATTTGATTCTTCCCCAGAACAGGTAAGCAGCTCAGGAGGGTTTCATCAACCAGGCAAAGAATTCAAACTGACCCCCTCAGACTACTTTAAACTTTGTGAAAAGACAAATGGAAGGAACCACACCTTTGGAGAAAGTGTTAGAAGGGTGTGTTTTGTCACAACAGGCTGCTGTATGTAGGTTTTCTTTTCATAGCCATCTCTGTGCCTTGCAGCAAGGGAAAGAGAATATTAAATTTCTGCTTCTTCCCTTTTGATCTTGAATGTTATAAATTTCCCTAGCATGAGTTATGACTTAACCCTTCAAATTACCTGGATATGGTTGTCATTAAGCTCATGTCTGATAACTTGGCCTTCAAATTTTAGTTAGGAGGGAGCAGAAGGTGTGTGTATTTCACAACTTCTAAACTCTTAGTGAATGGATATATATAAGTTTTGCCTGTGATCCACCACATTCACTTACAAGGTGCTACTTCTTAGTGTTCAATGGTGTTTACATAGCATGAATGAATGTTGTAGAGACTAGTTTTACATGTAGTTTTCCTTGAAGTGTACCTCTGTTATTAATTTTTGGTATTTAAACCACAACTTACTCAATAATCCAGGAAGAACAGGGGTAACTGCTGAAACTGACCTTAAGGAAATGATATTGAAAATATGAATTTTGAGGTTTGACTTTTCAGAAAATGGGAAGTGTGCCATGTAATTTCCAGGTAGAAGCTGCACATGTTGCCCAAGGGTATATACATTGCCTGTGACAGAGCAATGCCTGGCTCTTGAACTGGGATGAGTCTGTTTTTGTGTTTTTTTTTTTTTGAAAAGAAGTTTTCAGGAGTTGAGAGACAGATGGTAATGGTGTAGGGGAAGGTGTCCTTTTCTGTAGCGACAAGGAAATCTAAGGATAGAATGTTACTGGTAGCACTTGGGGGAGAAGCTGGGCATGTGGCTCTACTGGAAAGTAGTTTGTTTCATGTCTGTAGAAGGTCTTTTCCCTATAATGGTGAGTCCATTCCACCACATATAGGCCACCACGAATGTTTACCTCTTCTCATTCTTATCTGAATTGAGAAAACCAGGCAGGGATTTCTGCACAGCAGTTGCATATTGGGGTAGTAAATACATGCTGGATGTTTCTTGTGAATGTTATAGTTTCCATTTTCAGAAAGTTATCCCTGGAATTTGTAGATAGTACCAAGTCATAGCTAAACATTTTAGCAACTTCTATTTTTTTTTCTTTTTGGCATTCATAGAATTTTACAAAAAAGTTATGTCCATTTAAAAGCTTCTTCTGCTTTCATTTTTCCTCCCCACTGCGATAATACTTAGAAACATGAGTTTAATGTGGATTATATATATTTGTGGCTTCTTAGTGGTCTAGCAGATTTCAATTTCTTAGAAATTTGTCATGAAACCAAAAAATTGTCAGACAGATGTAAAGTGTCCTTCAAATGGTGTGAATAGTGATGAAGATTTTACTTCATTTCTTTTAATTATCCATGCTACTATCAATAGTGTAGTATTCGGTTCTTGTTCTCTTCAGGGAGGCACATAGGGCCTCTTCCCCAGGAGGCACATCTGCGTACCCTGAAAGACAAATTACTGGTTTTTGTCCTTAATTATTTAATGAAGAGATTTAGTGACATCTCAAAACATAGATTTAAGTCCTCAAAACTGGAGGGGACAACATTGGAAAACCAGGAATAGAATGAAAGAGTATCATCTTTATATGATAGATGAATTATGATATTTAAAGTCACACCCAGCTTCCTACTAACAGGAGTGAATTTATTCTGCACCCAAAGATTACAGGGGAAAATGGCATAAAAATACATGCAGATAAAGCTTCTGTCTTCTCGTGTGTAAAGCACACATCTAAATAAATGTCTATTTGTGTCCATATACAGTTAAAGGACACTTTCCTGTGAAATAATGCATTCCTTTAGAATTGCTGTAGACTTTCATAATTTTAAAAAACATTTCTATTGTAACCTACATCAAAAGGGCAGCCGGGTTTTTTTGTATCTGACTATACATATGCATTATAAAAAAGTGAGTCTACTGTAATTACCAGTTTGCAGAGCAAATTCCTGCAGGGTTTGTACTCTCCCCATTAGTAAAAGAGATAAGTTGAAATGTATTAAAATTTCACTGTACAACTGGGAGTTTTTGTTCACAGTAAATGTGTTAATGTTTCTTCATTGCTTGACTGTTTGTGTTTAAATTTAGGCAGCGTGCCCAACAGGGACAAAATTATAGGATAAAGCAATGTATAAAAGAAAATCCTTCAGAGAGCACCAATAAGACTCTTTTTAAAAATAAGCAGTTACATATAATAGTACATGGCTGTAGCCACAGAGAAAAGTTTTATCTGTCTATTTCAGAATTATTGGAATTTTTCTTCCCTTGTGTAAAAGTTAAGAGGACCAAGCTTATGTCGATAGCTAATACACTTTGATGTGAAAACATCTATTATTTTATTCAGTGTTACTCCTGTAAAAAGAAAAAGGAACGATTCCTTCTTGTTGTCCTTATGATGAAGAGAGGCTAATAGCATTTCGAGAGAGAGGTGATAGATCACATTTTCTTCCCTAGTAAAGGAATTCTTTCTTGTTAAGAATTCTAATTACAGTCAGTTATATTTGGGGAGCATTTTTCTCTGCTTTTCTTTGTTGCTATGAAGTTAGTAAATACAATTATTCACATAGATAGGCTTACATTTTGAAAAATTAATCTACAGCCATTATCACCTAGTGTGAATATATAATGAAATTCACAAGCACAGGATAAAGGCTCCTATTTTTCTGCAGTCTAGAGAGAGCAGAAGCGCAGTTATCTGTAAACACGGGCTATCTGAGCTTGAGCCAGCTATCAAAGGAGCCCTGCTCTTCTCTTTAAGTGTTGAAAACATATTGTAGTTTATACTGTTTACCTTTTGTAGCTTCTGCTGCTTAGCTTTCTATAAGTGGAAATGAAAGAGTTTGCCAATATCCATACACTGCCCCTCAGGTCTGTGCAGGCCTCGCATAGCAGACCATAATACAAAACCAAACAAACAAAATAAAAATATCAATCTTCATTTTGAGATGCTGCTATCCTAGAAATCATGTTTCCGAATTTACTCAGTGATCCTGTATACAGATATGTGGGTGGGTGGGTGGGGATATGAATGTGTGTGTGTTTGTTTCAGTTGTTTGTATCCTGACATACATATACCTATAGGATGATGTGAAAAACCCCTTGAGTATATTATGTGGAAAATTAGCTCTCCTTAAGAAAATGTATTTTTCTCTTAAAGGTTGATTCACACCTTCCCCCCATACAAAAGACATTGAATTTTTTTTTTTTTACTTCCTTCTCTGTACTGTTCTTTAAAACATGAATTTTTAACTGATAGACCTTGAAGTCCTTCAGAGTCATTACTTTCTTTTGGCTAATTTTGTAGAAAGGCACCATATGAAAATTGGATTTTTGATCTGATGGAGTGATTCTTGAGTTCTTATGAACCATTTATAGTCTATCAAGTAAATCCTTCTTAGTTCACGGATTATTGACCCAATGGACCATATTAGCTGCTTCGAAGCTGTTATAGCCCATTATGTTGATTCAGCTGACACATATGTGAACCCAGTCCACATGCCCAAGATGACATTAACATTATTCTGGAAGGCTCCCTTTTTCCCCCCAGCACACTTTCTATTTATTTCTTAATTTTCAAGAGTTAGCTCAAAGTTCCTGACAACCATTGCATAGGTCTCTCAATTTGCTCAGTGAAGTTGAAGCATTTGTTAGCAGCTCGCTGGCCTGCTCCTTGCTGTCTTCCTCTATAACTATACGTCTTTTTGTCTTTTAAACCAACTAATCTTTAAAAGCAAAAAGAGAATAATGTTTTTTTCAACACTCTAGGGCACATTTTACCCTCAGATGCTTATAGATTCCATAGAAATTTGTGGGATTTCTCTCAGCATCTGAATTTAGTCCTTTGAATTTGAGAAAACTACCTTTTAAAAGAAATGATAACACTGTATTTGTGTTTTTTAAAAATGTATTACCTGAGAGGTTTCTCTTGAAAAATTCCAGTGACTCTTAACCACTGGTAAAACTGAGACGTGCCTTCATTGATTTATACGAAGCTGTAATGAAGCCAGCACAGTTTCAGCACAGACCCTGGGGAATCTGTGACCCCACATAAATAACACATAAGGAGGCACACAGACCGTTCCTCATATCATTATTATTATTTCTAATAGGTGTGATTCCTGTGGTGATACCTGCTTTTAGGCAAAACAAAAACAAAAACAAAAACAAAACATTCTTATCTCATCAGGGATAATTACAATGTAGTTACATGCACAATGGAAAGTATTAAGGTGTTTGTTGGTATATGTTACTAATAGGCATTCCCAAGACAGGTACAAGCACAAAGCTACACAGTAAACCAAGTGTTCTTAGGGGTACCTTGTTTCGATTTGTTTTTTCGGAGTTTGACATTTCTTAATATAACCATTCTAAAATTCCATAAAATACTGTAACGAGTCCCTTTCTTTTTCTAAAATGTACCACTGTTTGTAGGAAATCCTAGTGAAAGTTATTAACTGCCTACTTAGCAGTTTCTCTCACTTTTTCAAGTGGCTTAGACCTCTACCTGTCCCTTTCCCTTTCTTAGCAGTTTCATTTGTATTGGGCTGTGAGCTCTTATTGGAACTGAGAAAACATCTGAGGAAATCTCATTGAGGTTGGGGTGGCAAGGGAGATTACCCCTTTCCTTTCCTATGGTGTGCAGCCAAAGCAAAACAAGCACTTGCTCACTGGCTGTGGCCATTTAGGGACATCCCAGAGCCTCTTTTCTGCTGTTTGAGAAAGCTCTAATTTCAGGGATTTTTATGGTTAAATATGAGAATGTATTTGAAGTATCATGCAAGTTTTATAGTGCTGTACAAACATGGGGTATTATTATTCTCACAAAGGCTGCCTCTTTGGCCTGAGTAATTAGTTGTCATTTGAAATGATAATTTATAAAATGCAACAACTTTCTTGTTGCTTCACCTAGGTAAATTTTTAATAAACCTAGAGGAGTAAATTTTGTTAAAGGGTCACCTACCTTATGCTCTTGCTTGGTAAATGGACTGATTACAGTGCTCTGGCTTTTGGAGTAAAGTGACCAGCTCCTTCATACCTAGGATAAAGATTTAGTGGAATTCTCATTTTGGAGGGGGTGGTGTGATGGGAATTGAGCCCAGATCTGGTGCAGTCTAGGTAAGTTCTCTACCACCGAGCAGTACCCCGACCCAGATCTCCTTTCTGAAAGAAGGCTTTTGCAAGTCATCTGGATAGGAAGGGTATACATTTGGTACAACTTCAAGGTTTGGGTTACTCCCTTAGCTCTCAGCTTGTTCACCAGACTGGAATTGTTATGCAAATCAATGTTCTTCCCAGGATTAGGAGGTGCTTCTGAAAGACCAGGACTTAGGCTGCATCTTCTCTTGCTTCTTGCTTAATGAGGAGTAGTTTTTTTGTAAAGTGTTTAAAGGTTTATAAGTCTTGTTGCATCTCATTATAAATCCCTTCCTTATTAATGTCTTCCCTATCATATTATATTAGTAATTGTTTTCATGAATGCCACAGAGAAATGTAATCACATTACCACCTTTCAAATTACATTAGTGAAAATGAATAAAATGTATATCAATGGAATACAAAATTGCTGATTCAACATTAAGGAAAAATGAGATGATTATTACTTAGTATTCTTGTGATAGCCGAGGTACTTTGGTTCCTTATATGTAGTTATATATTCCAGTAAATGCTGGGTTTAGGTAGAATGTAGATATTTTTTGTGGTGTGCTCACTCCTTATTTTCAATTAGGTGATAGGTATATATATGGAAAGAGTATTTTCTTTCTAGTTATGTCATCATAGCTGCCGAAGTAGTCTGTAAAATTTGTAAGTATACAGGCAATAAATAGAAAATTTTAATTGTTAACTATTAGGTAAGAAAATTAAGTGGGTTTTTTTTTCTTACACCCAAATTGGATGCCTTTTTATTTCCTGATTCTCTAATATTACTAATTGCCTAACAAAATAGCTTGTATTACCATAGGCCTAATTTAATTGGGGGGAAAAGCATCCACACTCCAAAGCTTGCATATGCTTTGATGCCATGGAAGCATGAGTATTTTCCTTATGTAATTGGCTATATCCCGCTGTTGATTTTTACTCTGAACTCTTAAATTATTTAAATGGGGTCTTCCTCATGTCGATTGATAGTAGGTTGTGATGGTGAGGTAATGACTACAGATGCTCATTGCAGCTGTGTCTGTGAAGATTTATGTGCTTATGTGTGTCCCTTTCTCCTATTTGTATTTACATATGCATACAGTCATGGAGCATTCACACCCAGATATAAAGATGGACCCACAGTTTATGGTGTTCTCTCTTTTCCCCTCTCCCTAAACTGAATTTGTTTCTCAACTGAAGTAATTTTTCCACCACTGCAAATTGAAGAATGTTTTTGGTTATAGACTTAACAGAATTTACCTGTGTCATTTTAAAACAAAATTTCCTAAGTGTGTTGTAGTATACTGATGTTAGTATTACTAAATATTACAGTTGCCTGTTGTTTTTGTTATAACATCCAATTTTTTTTGAAGGATGCCCTGGATTTTCCTAATAGAAAAATGGCAATGAATTTTAAAAATAATTGTCTGGTTTTGAATGGATAATTAGGTTTTATGGTTTGAAAATGGAAAGGATTTTCAAATTTAAGTAGCAGTGAATTTCCTTTGTTCACCTTCCATGCCTTAACATATTTAATTTTTACATATTGAAGACCTACTGGGTGAAAGATATAGTGATGTATTACATCTTCTAGGTACGAGATCTTATGGAATTAAACTGTTAGCACCACTAAAAATAAGTGCTATGATGGAATAGCGAGTACTCTGTATCATTCAGCTGTGATACCATACCAGCTACACCCCAAATCCTAGGCAGCTAGTCATCTATTTTTTTTTTTACATTTATTTTATTTATTTATTTTTATGTGGTGCTGAGAATTGAACTCAGGGCTTTGCATGTGCTAGGTGAATGCTCTACTGCTGAGCCACATCCCCAGCCCTATTTTTGAAACCCCTGTTGTGGACATTTCATATGCATGGGATCATACTGCTTTTAGTGACTTGCTTATTCAACTTTGCATAATGTTTTCAAGGTTCATTCATGTTTTAATGTGTATCTGTATTTCTTTTCTTTTTATGGCCAGTTAATATTCTATTATATGAATGTACCCATGTGTTTATCCGTATGTTATTTGATGGATGGTTAGTGCTTTTTTTTTTTTTTTTTTGTATGAGGGATAGAACTCAGGGATGCACAACTACTGAGCCACGTCCCTAGTCCTCTTTATTCTTTTCATTTTGAGACAGAGTCTCTCCACAAGTTGCTTAGGGCTTCACTAAGTTGCTGAGGCTGGTCTCAAACTTGTGATCCTCATGCCTCAGCCTCTAGAATTGCTGGGATTACAGGCATGAGCCATGGTGACCTGTGGTGAGTGCCTTTTTAAAGTGAACTCAAAGTTAGGTTTTCAATCTCCCGATTTTTAACAGTAATGGTGTTCAAAGGTCATCCTTCCCCAGTTAATCTTCTCTGTTTCTTTGGATCTGACTGTTGTAGAGACGACATGTTTCCTTGGTTCATAATTTGTTTCCTCTTGGTGTTTGTTAAAATTTAACCATCTTTGAACCGACCAGTCTTCTGTGTTCACCACATTGTCCAGTGTTTAAATCCATGGCTCAGCAGTAGAGCGCTTGCCTCATATGTTAAGGCACTGGGTTCCATTCTCAGCACCACATGTACACAAATAAAAGTCCATCAATAACTAATAAAATATTTTTAAAAAATCTATGGCATCTGGTCTTCGTGGTGACTCTAGATGGAGTACGTGTTTTCAAATCTTCTGACTCAGTCACACAATGGAATAACTTGCTTTCTGTTGAAAAGACACCAGGAAGTTTTAGAGCATGTAGGTACAACAAAGTAATCACTTTTATCAGTTTTCCATTTCTTCATATGCCATTAAAAACAAATATACAAATGTAAAGTTTTTTTTTTGAAAGATTAATTGATCTAAATTTTTTTCTGGTTTTCTCACCACCATACAGGATATATACTCTTGCCATAATTTTTCATTATATGAAATTTTAAATGACTTTGTAAGCAGACAGAATAGCTTCATTGCTTTTCATTTGCTGTTATTACTGTTACATTATTACTATCATGAGTTTCGGCATTTACGTGATAGTTTTAATACTCTTCTGGGCTCTTAACTTTATAGTAAGGTTTTCTTATAAACTCTGTGCAGTGCCAATTTAAGCACAGATTTATATATATTTTTGCATAAATTTAGAGAACATACCTACCTTACTAATTAATACTGTTATGGTCAGTGTTAGACTTTTTAAATTGGATTTTGGTAAGATCTTTATAACCATGAGTTTTTTGGTCCATGTTCTGTGTCTTTCTAATTTATATTTTATCTAATTTTGATTTATCTAATGTGATTGTAAGACCCTCTAGTAGTACAACAGGTGAATGCCTTTTTATTTTCCTCATGTAAAAGTTTTGTAACCCAAGTCAATTTCTCAAGCAGTTGTGTAGTTCATAATGGTAATAAGTAAACTCAGTGGTTGTCCTGTATTTTTTAATTGTGATAAAGAGAGAATTTCTTTGCTCAAACTGCATCATGATTTGACCAATTTAGGAAGCTGAGTTTTTTCTACAAATGCGTATCTTCTAGCTTAGTGAACTCAAGGTACTAAGAAGTTGGTTGTTTTCAGTTAATGTTTCATATTATCCATGTGGTAAGAGAAAAAAATGTCCTGAACATTTTAACAGAGAGAGATTTGCTGATATGATCACCAGTACTGTCATCCAAGGTCCTTAGAGTGTTTGGGGCAATATTTGTAGTAGATTTTTACAGTCATATACATGAAGTGTGAATTTGTTTGGCCCATATTTTTTTTTTAAAGCATTACATGATCCTCTCAATTGACACAATATAAACATTTAACGTAACTCAACATCTTGAGAGAGAATTTTTTAGTATTTATTTTTTAGTTTTCGGCGGACACAACATCTTTGTTGGTATGTGGTGCTGAGAATCGAACCTGGGCCGCACGCATGCCAGGCAAGCGCGCTACCGCTTGAGCCACATCCCCAGCCCATGGCCCATATTTTTGGTTACCCTTTTAATCCAAACTGCCTGGTTGTTGTTACTCAGCGATTACTGCATATATTCTGTAACAGTTCTGGAATAGTTAACTTTCAGATTTATTAGAGATACTTTTCTATTCTATACCCCCCCCCCCCGCAAGATTGAAGTCTTTGATGAAGTTTTCCTATCTCCTGAAATTGTTCATTTGACCTTTGACACCATGCACACCTTTCTTCTGGGATAGGTGTGTATGTTCAGAGGTGAATGATAAATGTAGTGATGAATTGATAAGAGTTAATTACAATGTAGACTTCTATTTTAGATCCTCATAGTTTGCCAACTTCTATCCTTCTTTCAAAAGAGAAGATTCAATTTAATAAAAATATTTATTCTTGTTAAAAATAGAAAAGGTGAACCTGTCACTGGTAGTCATTATAGCCAATTAATTTATACACCTAAATTGTACCACCTAAGTTTACAGTAGAAACTAGTGGGATGGAATGAATGTTATATTGATGATTAGCTTCTTCTATAATTGAATTTTAATGTGGGTCATGTACTTAAGTATTAAATCTTTAAAAGTGTTTCAAGTAAAATTTCATAATCCAAGTGGTAAATTCCTCTATACTTTCCAGAAATAAAGAAGGAAAAAAAGATTTAAGAAAGGGTTTTAGCTTTGCCTGGTGTGGTGGTGCGTGCTGTAATCCCAGCGACTCAGGAGGCCGAGGCAAGAGGATCATGAGTTTAAAACAAGTCTCAGCAACTTAGTGGGGGCACTTAGCAATTCAAGGAGACCCTATGTCTAAATAAAATAAAAAAAAATTTAAAAGGGCTGGGGATGTGGCCCAGTGGTTAAGTGCCCAAGGGGTTCTATCCCCGGTACCAAAAAAAAAGGGGGGGTTTAGTTATACATGGGAGATGCAAGAAAGTGCCTATGAAAAGGTGTTGTTTTTTTTTTTTTTTTTTTGTAGAAACAAAACCCAACTGAATCAGTTTTATTTTTAGAGCCCCACCCTCTACTAGGATTGTTCCTTTAAAATATGTCTTTTATGTTTCTTTTTGCCCCATGGCCTTATGTTGTTTTTTGTTATTTTTTGTCAGGTAACTTGTGTAGATATTCCCAAACAAGGAATAGCTAACAGATTTGTTAATTAGCCTGTGTGTGGGTCTTTGTGAGGTACACTACATATTAACTGAAGCAACAATTTGTGCTTTCCTGAGAAATGTCATTTGTAAGAAGATTGATGTTCAATTCACATATGCTTGCAGAGTTCAAGCCAGTTATGAGTGTAATAAAGCAAAAGACTACAGTTTTAGTGATAACTGAATGTATTATTTGTATAGAACTTTGGAACATATCCAAAAACTTTCAAATGCACTTTTATTTAATATTCAAATATTAAATAAAACCAAACCATGATTGATTCTTAGTAACTTCCTAGTTTGTGTATTTTAGATGTTCTTTTTTTTTTGGGGGGGGGGTCTTGCTTTGTTGCCCAAGTGGGCTCAAGCAATCCCCCTGCCTTAGCCTCTGAGTAGCTGAAACTATCAGTAGTAATTGAGAGATTTGTCTTCCTCTCCACTATATCATTTAAGAGCCTTAAAACAAGAGATAATAATCCTTGTGCCTACCTTATAGGGTTATAATATGAATGATATTTTTATTATGTATAATGCAAATACAAAGTGTTCATTTATTCATTAAGACTAAATATGCATTAAACATTTTGCAAGGTATTAGAATAAAACTTAATATATTGGGAAGAATTATAAGGGAATAAAAGAATCATTCAAATATAATATGTGGAAAGTTTCTGGAGGCAATAAAGATGGTTGTCATTTATTGAGTTTCTATGTTGCCAGGCAGGGTACCATGTACTCTATATTATTTCATGTGAATCTTTTGATACAGTTCTGATGTCATTGCTACCATCATTTTACATTTGAGGAAAGGAGCTTGGGGAATCATGTATTTTAGTGCCCTTTGAGCACCTGTTTATTTGCCAGCATAAAAGCCCAGCAGACATCTTACCTTTTAAATTCTAGAGGCAAATACAAACCCAAATCAAATAATCACACAGGTCAATACAGTAGTCATAACCTGTGATTAGTGCTATGACAGACAGATCCCCTGTGATGCAGGAGACTGCTAGGGAACTTGCTCTGAATGGGAGACTAGGACAGTTGCCATGGGAATGAGTGATATCAGAGTGAAGTCTGAAGAACAGCAGAAGCTCACAGTGCAGAGCAGGGGTTGGAAGGTAGTCAGGTGGAGAGGAGAGCATTGCCTTGGAGAAATAGGCAGTGGACAGGGACGGGGAGATCCACTGGCTAATCAGATAGGATTCCCACCCACTGTTTTTGCTGACAAGAGGTCAAAGATGTAGCCTCAATAAAGCAAATGCCACATGGAAGAGTCAAATATGTGGGAATTTGAGAAGAGAGAATGTTCACTGGGATGGGGAGAAAAGAGGAATGGGTAGATTAATTAGAGCCACTTTGAGTAATCTAGAAAAAAAGACTGGAATTAGGATAGTAACCAAGTGAAAGGCAGGAAAGAGAGAGAGAGAGAGCATTTTTGGAGGAAGGCTCTGCTGTGACTGCCTCTCTGGGAGTGAGATTCTAATTCAAGATCCCTAATCACTTGGGAGGGACACTCACACAAACTTGCACCTTTGACTTTACTAGTTGAATGACTTTGGCAACGTGCCTAGTTCTTTCTGACTCAGTTTCCTTATTTGTGAAATTAAAGGAGTAATAATATCAAGCTCATGATATTTTCTGAGGATTCAGAGACCTAGTATTTGTCAACTACCTATCAAAGTCTGGAAAATGGCAAAATATTCAGTAAGTCGCAGGCAATTTTTAACTGTTGCAAAAATGAATAAAATTTTACGGGTAATAGAGAGGAAGGGACGGCATTTCTCAAACTGGTTTAAGGACTTCCTTCTTCTTCTTTGAGCCTGTGGTCTAAATCCACTCTCCACAAGTGCCAAACTGTCAGGCCCCCTGCACAGGGACACTGCCTTGCATTTCCTGCCACTTAGCACAGTCCCTGGCTACAAAGTGATGGGTTTTTACATAGTGATATTTAAAGCTGTAGGAGAGAATGAAATTGCCAAATTTAAGAATGAAGAGTCTGGCTCTGGAAAACACCTGTATTTATTTACAGTGGAGAGAAAGTGAGACGTTGCTGCCAGAAAAACTAGGATAGTCCATCTCCACCGCCCAGGAAGGAAGGAGTTAGTGCTGCAAGCTGCATCAACGTCTAGGAGCTAGAGGAGACTAGAAAAGGGGACCAGATGTGATGAGAACATTGCCTATCAGAGAGCGCATTGTGAGGGAGTGAGGGGCAGAATCCAGAAAGACTGCAGAGTTAAAATGTAGGTGGTGGCCAGGAAGTAGAAGCACTGGTTGCTGAGTGCATGGATTTCTCTTTCAAGAAATCTCTGGTTCAGGTAAGCAGAAGGAATAATTATTTTCAATAAATTCAGGCTGAAGAAAATTTAAGTTGTTGTCCTCCAGCGGTTGGGGAAATGATAATCATAGAAGAATTGAGGAAAGAGTTACAGAGCACCTCTGATGAAGGGGGTCCTGGAGAACTGGTATCTGCATTAGCTAGACAGGAATGCTGTTCCCTGCACAGAGGTGGGAGTAGTGTGACTATGAACTGTTTGCTCTTTTCTTCATCACTGGAATTCCAATGTCTGTAGTTCAGATGATGTGATGCATATAGCTTGGTTTTACACTGAGTGCCCCCACAGAGAGGGGGAGGCACTCCTGATTTGCCCAGGGAAGGAAGAAGCAAACCTGCTTACCAGAATGAGAGCTCATCCATTTCTACTCTTCTTGTAATGCATGTGCATTTTTGAGGCATAACGGGCTTTGATAGTTTTATGATAATTTATGTTTTTTAAGTGTGGGTGAGTTGGCAAGTGATCACATTGGTTCTGTTTTGTTGTGAATAAATAGCATGTCAAAGTTTTATGCAGTTTCAAAAAATGTTGTTTAGAATAAAACTTACTTTGAAGCCACAATAGTCTCTCACTCAAAATATTTATTTAGACCATATTGTTTAAATATATATAATTCCCTTAAGGAATAATTTTAGTCTATATAAGTCTGAATTTAAAACAAATAGACCTTCTGGAATTCATAGAGATACAAAATGGCTATTCCAGTGTTTAAGTGTTTATATACAAAAGGAGTTGAGGTGTTCCAGTGTTTATATATTTAGGTACAAAAAGAGTAGAATTCGTAGAAAGGGATGATGATCTGAGAAGTTTAATTCCCAAATGTACCAGACATATAAAATTATTTAGGAAGAGAAAATATTTGAATAATAAAGTAGTTCAGAGTGAGTGAATGAATGATTCCGCTAGTGATAAAATATATATGTATATATATAAAGCAAACCTATAGTCTCCAATCTATTCTGGTATTGAATATAGCTTTAATGAAAGTTGAAGGTGTGCTTTAAACATGGTACCAAATTAGGGCATTTTTGTAAAATAATATCACCAAATCAGTGATTTAAAGTGGCTTATGTTGCTGATGCCTGGGTTAAAGATAGTCCTTGAAAAATAATTTCTTTTTATTGTCCTTCCCTTGATTTTGATAAAGCAGAGGGATTTTTTTTTTTTAAAAAAAATACCCTTTGCAAATGTTATTATTATTGCACTTCAAATGTTAATGTTAATACAGTTTTCATATCTGAATTTATAATTTGGTAGACTGTAAAGCATTTTGTTTTTAGTGGAAATACTGTACTCTGAACTTTTTGGGGAGCATAGTACAATCAAATTGTGAGTTTGCTAACTAACAAATATGTTATATAAAGAAACTATTTGTCAGAATGTTCTGATACATTGCTAAGTAAAAAAAAAAACATTGAAATTGAAATAAGAACTTTGGGGAGAATTATTTCCCTTTATAACCTATGCTTTCCTTTAATTGCTGATACATGCAGCAAAGTTTACAGCCTAGCTAATATATAATTGGACAAATGACATTGGAAGACAGTCCCTGAAATATCAGGCAGATTTTATAATTATTTCCCTAGAGGCAAACAGAAAAAACAAATTAGGAGTGAGAGTGAAGTATCAAAGAAGAAAACAGTGAGGACTCCAACATCTGAAACTGAAGAAGCACCCATTGAGTTAATGTAAATCAGTGAAAGAGAAATTACTTAAAAGTTGCCTGATCCAGAACATAAGGAACAGGAGAAGCCCCTTCAGCCTTAGTCTCTGCACATGTTAAGATTATCTAACATACTTCCTGTTACAACTCAACTAGTTTATATAAAAATCCAAATGGTTCCAGGAATGTGAGCATGTGAGGTGAGTGTAGCTTTCAGATACAGAGCTGAGTTGTGCTCACAGAACCCATGCCTCCACCCAAGATCAGTAAACTCTGATAGCATCTAAATCTGCAGAGAGATCTTTTCCGGGCAGTTCAGGTAGTTACAGTAGATTGTTAATCTGTGAATGATCAGACCAAATCCCTTCTGTCTTCAGAATTTCCATGCAAATTAGAATTAAATGTATGAGATAAATTTATTAACTGTAGTCTAGGAGCACAGGTCAGCATTAGCACAATTCTTTACCAGAAGTTTTTATTCATAAAATGTTACACTCCATTTATGCTAATTTTCAATGGATTCACTTTATAATATAAACTGGCAAAATGAATTTTTAAAGTCCTGGTAAGGAAATGAAAGAGTTTTTGTGTGAGTTTCTGTTTTCTAAGATATAGTTGTACTGTTCCAGGTATAAAATGTTCACATAAATGGCTTTTCCTGCATTCTGCTCTAAAAAGTCAATTGAAACTTATTTTCTTCTATCACCATTAAAATAAAAGGAGAATTGTTTTATAGTTTGCAAAATGGGAAAGAAAGTAAGAATTAATAATCAAAGAAAAAATCCCTAAGGGAAAATGATAAATAATAATATAAATATGCTAAGTCTTATTGAGAAAACAGGAGTGTCTCTCAAAATATATCTGACAGATTAGCAAAGTATTTAAATGAAATTCAGAAGTAATATTGTAACAATATTTTTCTGTTGCATTTAAATGTATAAACATTTCACTTTAACATTATTAGGATGTATTTTCTTTTTCACTATTAGAAAGTGGATAAACTTAAATGGAAATAAATTAGTAGTACCATTTGTTTCTTTTTTGGATCTCTGCATTTTGAAGAATATATGATCCTTTATTCTTATTCTCCTTGATCTACATTTCTAATTTAAAGGTTACTATGAGTGACTTAAAACATGATTCTGAGTGAGCTTTGTTTCTCTTACCCTTTTTTTTTTTTTTGGTAAGAGATTTTGATGATATCAACATTTATTTTCAAAATTCTCTAGGTCTCCACCAACATAAATAGCCTTTAAAAATAGAAGTGGGAATTATTTATTAAAAATTGTGAAAAAAAAGTATAGTACCTTTGAACAGATGCTGATCTTTTTTCCTGCTCTGTTTTTCAGGCCATCCGTTGCACGCTGGTAAACTGCACATGTGAATGTTTTCAGCCGGGGAAGATTAACCTGAGGACTTGCGATCAGTGTAAACATGGCTGGGTGGCACATGGTGAGGAAAATCTGGGCTCCTCTTCCTGTTCTTGTTATGTTCACGTGAATGTGTTTTCTTAGAGCGGCCACTGGCCTGTAGAAGAGAGCGGTCAGCTGTGCTCCTGTGTTAGTTAACATTCAGCCTGTGACTCTCAGTATATTCTCGGCTGGAGAAGGAAGGCTGCACCAACAGCACTCAGCAGAGGGGCAAGACGTTTATAGGACAGTTGAGCTGTGGGGTTCTTCCTGACATAGCAGCAGCCTGCAAGCACCAGGCCTGATGGAAACTCAGACATACCACAGTTGGCCTT
Source organism: Urocitellus parryii (assembly GCF_045843805.1). Taxonomy (NCBI): domain Eukaryota; kingdom Metazoa; phylum Chordata; class Mammalia; order Rodentia; family Sciuridae; genus Urocitellus; species Urocitellus parryii. The sequence continues at coordinate 158,796,398 of NC_135534.1, read as the reverse complement.
TCAGAGTCTGGAACTCAGAGGGAGGTTGGCAAATCCCCCTTGCTTGAGAACTCCTAGATGAATGTGTACCCTTGTCACGTGTTTAGGGCTGAGTTTATCCTTCCAGATGTTAAAATTTGTATGGTCTAACGTGGGTGAGAGGGTGCACTGTGACATTATTTGGCTGGTATCTGAAAAAATAATCTATAAATACCCGATTTCAGAGTGTGCTGGGATTAGAGGGGGCAGACGGTGGTGGTGTGGGTGCTGTGTGTAGGTGACATTGGGTTGGGAATGGCCCAAGCATGGATGATAGTGTGGAGGCTGTTTGCCAGGTACACAGAGCTGTTCTGTCAGTGTGCCTTGAGTATGATTTTAACATTTTCTTGTGTATGGTTTACATTTATTGTGTTTAGGTGAAAGGAGACTCTAGAAATAAGCAGGCCCCCTTTTCACCTCCTAGACTGAAGAATTTAAAGATAGGTAATGTTTATAAAAGAAATCCTGGCTTGAGATTTTTTGACAGCCTGGGGTATTGGCTCTTAAGTGGACATATTCTTCATTCCCAAGCAGTGCCAAACATCCAGTGGGTTGTATTTTTTATAAATGTCATGTTATTCTAGCAAGATCTGAGGTAACAACATTGGGCCATGCCTTGAAATGCTTTTAATTTATCATGTACCTAGCTTGTTAGGGCATGTGTGTTGGAGTTGCAGGGACATTTCAGCCACATTTCTTTGTGAAAGAGAGAGTAGCAGGAGGGGATGTTGTTGGAAAGAGTGTGGTAGGGTGACACAGCCACAATCCTGTGATCCTCAGGAATGGGACACGTTCCTATCCATTGATGAAGCCAGAATCTGTAAGAGCTCCTAGTTCTGTCTTGAAAAACAGATGAACTGCTATAACATTTACAGTTTGTGCATGTTACAATGTTGGATGATTTCTTCTTTCTTTCTATATTAGTTGGCCATGGTTTCTTTAACAAAATACCAAAGACTGGGTAGCTTAAGGGACAAGAGGTTTATTTTCTCATACTTATGGAAGGTAGAATTCAAGGTCAGATTCAAGATCAGAGTTAGTTCTATTCCGAGGCCTTTCTTCCTGGTTTGCAGAAGGCTATCCTAATGTGACATTTATCTTTGGGCACATACCTGTGACATCTTCTTTCTTTTTTAAAAAATAATTTTTTGTGGCATCTTCTTGTATATCTTCATTTCCTCTTAGAATGACACCTGTCAGATGTAATCACCTCCTTACAGGCCCCATCTCCAAATACAGTCACAATCTGAGACTCAAGGAGTCCTGATCTCAACATAGCCCATGGCACTGCCCAGCCATCCTTCTTTCCCTGAGGAAGTATGCAATTTCCAGATAATGGGTTCAGAGCTTATTATTAATCCATCAGGAAACACAAGGACATTGGGCATAGAATGTTCTCAGGCTCAATCCTGATTGTTCCACTTCAGTGTCCTATTACCCAATATGACTTTCTGTTTTGTTATCTGTAAAATATGATTAATAATAATACCTCCTTTAGGGCTTGGGTTAACCCAGTGCAGGAGTATGTGCCAAGCATGTATGAGGCCCTAGATTCAATCCCCAGCAAACCCTGCCCCCCAATCATAATAGCTACTTCATTGTCTTACAGTGAAAATTAAGAATAAAATCTATGAAACCTTTAATAAATTCTACATGTTAAAAATAACAAACTGTTCAGTAGTTGAACAGAGAGGTTAATCATTAAACAAAAGGCTTTTCATTTATTCACTGATTTTTTTTTTTTAATTTTCCCTAAAGCCACCTTGTATTAACATCATCTATCTACTGTGGGAGCTTTCTGAGTATAAAAGTTGGCTGTGTCACTAGAGTTTGTTTTATCTATCTGGCTTCCATGTGCATATTACATTAGGAGTGTAATGAAAAACATGCAATATTTCTTCCTCCTGAACAACAGACACTTTTCCTGGCCAATGATTGTTTTGAAGATTTTTTTTTTTGAAGGATGTGATTTTTTTTTTTCCACCCAACTTGAAGAAGATATTTCTTTTACATCAAACTCCACTTTTCCTACTGTGCCATTAGAAATTCTGTTTCTGGCATACTAAATAAAATTAATTCTAATTCTTCCCTTTCACAATTATCATCGTGACCTCCCTTATTCTTTCCCACAGAGATATGTCTGTACATAACTGAAAATACATACATGCAGGTATGCAAAGCCACTCTTCCAATTCATTAGGCAAATACGACACTGAGAGGTTGGCTTCTAGCCTTTGAGTTGGCAAGTGGGGTGAGAGCGCCCACTTGTTTTGCCCCTAGCATTTCAACTAATTGCTTCATTCCCTCCCCTATACAGAAACCCTGAAATCATGTCTCCAATTATTTCTCCAAAGAGGTGAAACACAGCAATCTTTCTGGCTGCCTTACACATTACAGTGTCCTACGTGTGGGGCAAGGAGGAAGTGACTTGCTTTTTCTACTGTGTGATTTTTCTCTAAAAATGTATGGAATGACAGTAAAACTAGTGGGATACATTTCATAGAACTGTTTCATGATGGCATTGAACAGATCTTATTTTTCGATTTTAAATAATTAATATCTGATGCTAAAAAATAATCAGTGCCCAAATCAGGTATTCTCATTTAAAAAAATAATTTTCAGAAATTTGTTGGCATCTTGAATAAATGACTTCCTACATATCCTTTGCTAGTAGTATCTTCAATTTATTCAAATGGTTCCTAAGGTGTTTGATTCAGGGTCATTATATATCATCTGTACCCCCCACACACATTCACACATCTCTGTGTATGGGTACACACACGTACACACATACACACACTGTTGTGTTACAAATTGAGTTGTTAATATTAGCTGATTTATAAAAACCTTAGGAAAAGCATTTTAAAAAATGGAAGAGAGTGATTAATTCATTATGGTACAAAACCTGGGTTCTGAGATTGCTCAGTGGCTTCTCTTCACTAATTACTTCCTTGAAATCTTAGCGATGTTGAGTTGGGGGTAGGGAAAACCAAGACGGTTCTTGAATTAATAAAGGATTTCCTACCTTCCCCCCCTTTTAGTGAGTCTCAGCTCTTTCACTTTGATAATAGTAAAGTTTGTTGAATTTAGCTTTATTTAAAACAAACTTTTTTGGGGTATAGGTTATCCATACCTTGTCTATAATAACTTAGTTGTGGAGCCAAAAATATCTCAAAAGAGTTTCTAATTTTGTCAGATGTCTATTCAAAGTTCTTGGATAAAGGACTCCAGGACACTGCCATTTAATTCACTTTATATTTATGTTTTTCTCCCATTTGTATTGTCTTCCTGTGGTTTCCCTCCATTCACCTAAGTCTTGAGGGGAAGTTTCTTAAACGTTCAGCTATTTGGTTCAAAACTGCCAGAATATCAGGATATAAGCATTAATAGTCTTCTTTTCTGGTGATGTATTTTTGTTAGTAAAAATTCAGTTTGTTGTGTTTTGACTCTTTCTCTCCATGTTAGAATTATAAGTCAACCATTCTCAAAATCAGGGATTCAGGAAAACAATTTTATATGGTCTTAAAAACTACCGGTCTATGCCCTATGATGGTTAGGTGAGTGGGAGGACGGTACTCCCCACCCACCTTCCCCTCTTGAGAAATCTCTGAGTTACTGATAGTCATTACCTTTGAGAAAAACTAGAGGCTGTGTAACTGTTATATATATGTGTGTGTGTGTGTATGTACACACACACATATATATATACATATACACACATTGTTATTGTTGATTATTTGCAAATTAATTTGAATGTCATCTAGATGAAGACATAATTTCTAAACCATTAAAATTAGGATAAATAAAGTAAAAATAAAAAGGGAACAAATTCTAAATGGGTTTAAGGAATATTTATTGATTAGCCAACATAACTGAAAAAATTTTTATCATGACAATCATAATACATTTGATTTTTGTATTTTGATGAAAAACTTGGGAAGGTTTTAAAAAGATTTATTTAGATTTTTTCCATCTACTGAATCATTAATTTTTACTTCTGATGAAGCTGATTTGTAGTAACTAATCCTTTTTCTGAATACTCACTCTCCATAACAACAGCAAACCAATTTCACAGTTTGTAGGTATGTTAGGTATATCAGATGATCCTTTGGCAATAATATGAGAATTGATGAATAAAAAGTATATTCCATAGCCTATGAATCCCACAGCAGCTTTCTCAATGCAAATGATTTCCTTCATAAAAAATTTTGACTTAAAAGGAAAAAGATGCACCCTTCAACAAACTGTGTCAATGCTAGAACGTTCGTTCACTTCCAGGCAGTCGGAATTAACACAAGTGTTATTCCTTTTGGCTGATGTCTTCCTGAAAGAATTCTTGTTGCACTGGAATTCTTGAAAGCTTTTTTTTATTATATTCTATAATGTGATTTCCTTTTACTACTGGCAGTTTATTCAAGGAAAAGTAGTTATTCCTTTAATTATTTGCTTATCAAGCTAGGTGTTTTCCTGCCCATATTTTATCCAAACTCTTCATACTTTTTAATGTAAAATGAGCAGGCTTGAACTGTATCCCCAGGATCGTCAATCAATAGGTATTTATTAAACATATGTCATATGTACTTTAAATACTATGTCAGGTAACCTTCGGTTCTGTGCTTCAGGAAATGGCGAGGAGCATAAAGTTAATTTAGTGTCATATACCAACCAGTTTTATGGCTTAATGTACTGTAAGACTTAATATTCATATAATCCATTAATTTGCAATCTTTTTTCTCTTTCATTAGAAATATTTTTTTTCTTTTTTTCCTTTAGCATTGTTGAATATGAATTCTCAGCTTTTACTTGATCTGTCTTCTCAGGCAGATGAGGGGTATTATAGAGACTGTCACACTAGTAGAAAATATAGACTGTCCCATTAAATTGGAATTTCAGATAGTGAATGTTTTTTAATATAACTATATACCATGCTTGTTTAGCTGAGTGTCCTATATTTTAATTTGTCAACATTTGGCAAGCCTACACCTAAAAGAAAATCATATTCAGACTTAATTTTCATGATGAGGTCCTAAATCAGGGCTATTGGTCATGAGCATCCTATAATCAAAAAACTTTTGGTTATATCCGTCCTACATTTAGAAATATGAGATCTCAGTATTCTATTTACAGGTGTTGAAGGCATGGTGGTACCTTATAAGGACTCTAGCAGGGCAGGTCAAAACCAGGAGTTTTAAATTTATTCTGTGAGAGGTCATATGTCTTTATTATGTGTCCCAGTCTGTATTATGCTTATGAATTGTATAAGTGTCTATGAAGGTATTTTTCCCCCCACTGGTATCTCTGTAATGTTCTACCTGACTTGAATCCAAAACCCAGTGGTAAGCTTCCCTCTCCTATCCTGTTTTATTCCCTACTCTTCTCCCCTCCCAACCCCCAGAGGGAAGGTCCTCTATTGTAAGCAGTAAAGTGTGTGACATTTCTGTGAAATCATGCTCATCCTAAGAGATTCCGAAACAGTATCTATGGGATAATTTGTAGATTTGTCAAGATAAAGAGAGTGAAAAAGACCTGGGTTTCCATAACAAAGGAAGATAATGTTCATGTTCGCAGATATGAACCTGTAAAGCTCTAGTTTTCCTTTTACTGACATGGAGATTGTTCCATCAAGAATGTATTTTGCTTTAGGAGAAAATGTTTCCAGTAGAATATTTAGGATTTGATGAATAGTGCAATACAGATATTAGTTTGGGTGCTTCTCAGCACAGGGAAGCAAATATAGGCTGAGCAGTGGCCAAGTGAGATCTTGATCCTTTGGGAAGATGATTCTAGGGCTTTAGTCAGAGACACATGAATAGAAAAAATGCATTTCTCTTCTTTTTATGTGTTGGTCTGGGAGAAGGAACTAATGTAGTTTTTTTTTTTTTTGGAGCAAAATGAACATTGTATTTATCTATTTGTTTGTTTATTTATTTATTTATATTAGTTGCTCATGATAATGCAAAGATCTTGACATATCATACTAATGTAGTATTTACTTACAAGAACTTGCCTTTCTGGTAAACTTAGTCATTTTAGATAACTGCGAAATTTTCTCTTGATTAGAGAGGCCAGCTTTTAACTGCCTTCTAGCTCTGGTGAGGCAGCTGGGTCCTGGTCTTTCCATGGGCAAAGTCCTTGAACATTTCTGGACTTACGTTCATTTCAGAGCAAAAACAAGGCCATTTCCTGCCCTGGCACAGGAGACTTTGCTGTTTGACCTGAGGGCACAGTGCCCTTTTCTGCCTCTCCTACTCCCTGATCATGGCTGATAAACTGTAAAAGGAGGACATCCTCTGAATCCAAAGGTTTTTGTTTGATTAATGATGTTAACTACTCTCCTCTTGTGTCCCTGAGCTGCTTATTTTGATTTGTTTCTCAGCTCGCCCACCATTGGGATAGACTATGACAACTCCCTAATTTTTTTTTTTTTAAGTATAGCACAAACATTGCCTCTTTCTCACAGTCCTGGGCTCTAGGTCTATTAGCTCTCCAGTTTTTTTTTTTTTTTCTCTAGTTCCAGTTGATGCCTATTGGATATAGAGTGAGTCTGGAAAGACCTGGCCTTGGAAGTATGATCAGTACCAGTCTATTGGTATGAAGTTTCTTGGGAGATTTTTAAGGTTGAAACATACAGAGTTCTATCCCCAGGGTATGAAATGAAAGGAAGCAACAGAGAAGATAGGTGCAGCTCTGAAAAGAGACTCTGAAGGTTCACATCTTGGCTCTACCACCCACTGTCAGTGGAACCTTGTCCAGATTGTGTAATGCATTTGTTTTCTCATTTGTGAAATGTGAATAATGATGGGATTCTGCTGAGATTAGATGAGACCATCCTGGTGCCTTGTACACAGTAAACATTTAATAAGTGTTAGTGGTTATTACTATTAAATTCTGACAAAAGCAAAACTTCAACCTTGAGGACATGACAGACTTGTTCTAGCAAAGTTTAGGGGTTATACTTTGGGTGTAGCCAGACTAATACCTTGTCTAAGCCCCAGTTCTTTTATCTGTAAATTCAGATAATAATAGGAATGTGCTTAAATATCACATGGTGGTTGGAGGGAGGATTAAATGAAAGAGGGATGCTAGCCCAGTGTTCTGGCAAAAACTTTTTAGCTATAAATATTAAGTCAATAACATAACATTAAACTTTAGTATTCATGACAATGTCTAGAGTTTTAGGGAAAGTCTGAACTTCATTCTTCCAGGGAAGGTTTTCTTCAGTGCCCAGTGGCAGATTCTGGTCACAAGTTCTCTTGGTTGTAGGGCCCAGTGTTTAGGTGAAATTGTTTCTGCCAGCAAATCCAGGATAGTCCTCAATAGCTTCCATACCTAAACCCCTATGTGAACAGAAGTAAGGAAAACTTTACCCCAAAAGTCAAATTTTGAGAAACACAGACCAGGTCAAATAAATTGCAGGAATATTTATGTGTTGAAAATCAAAACTCAGAAGTGGGTGAATTTTAGACAAAGTTGAAGCTGCTTTTATCTATTTTTGCACCTATCTTTTTGCTTGTGAAGTACTTTGATGGGCTCACTACTTTATCATTTTATTGCATTTTATTACATCATAAATTTTTATATCTTGCTAACGATCCTACAGGAAGCTTAATTGTTTATAGGAACATCTTAATTAACTGGAGTTCACCAGGTTAAGCAGAACACAAATTGAAGGGGTGATAAATGAAACACCCTCAGCTCCTCTCGTTTTACTGAGGATGCACTGTTCAGATAAACCAGGAGAGTCAGCTGGGTCATAAGGACCCATATGCCTCAGCAAGATTATGTTGATATTCTCAACGATTGTTCCTTCTCTATTGTGTCATAATTGGTGACTTCTCCCAACCTTCCCCTACTCTTTTATTGTATCATGAACTCACTGGATGAGATAAATACACTATTTTAGAGAGAACTCTGACTTGTATTCTCAGGGCCCTAAAACGTTGTTTATCCATCCCAATTCTTTGCCAGGTTTTGCCTTTCCTTTGTAGATGTTTGTACCTCTTCCAAACCTCCTTGAATGAATTTGTTGTTAGTGAGCACATAAGCAAAGCATTTTATAGAAAATATTGTGAGGAGTTTTTACTATAACTGGATAGTTTTATAAGCAGTATCTGTTATGAGTCCTGGTATTAATGTTCCTCCCTCTTTTGAGTGCTTCTCTGTGGTACCCAGGGAGATCTCACATTGATGTCCTGCATTTCCCGGGCTGCTCTGTGCTCAATTGATGCTATACATGTGTACTCAAACCCATCTGATTGAAAGGACAGTGTAGTTGGACCTTAGATCCAACTGACCAAGGATTGTAAAGGCAGCTGTGGACCTGACTGTCCAATAAGGATGCAACTGTTGGGGTTTTTGAGCCCTTGAAAAGTGGCATTCCAAATTCAGATGTGCTAGTATAAAGTATACCATGGATTTTGGAGATGTCACCTTTAAAGTATGCAAAATTGTCATTAAGACTTGTTCTTACATTGACTGCCTACTGATATTTTTGATGTATTATGTGAAATTAAATATATTTTAAAAAATTAGCATCAGTGTTTACTTTTTACTTTTTTTGATGAGAGTAGAAAATTTTAAATTGCGAATGTGTCTGGAATTATCTTTCTGTTAGATATTGCTGTCAGAAGCTGTAGGTATAAGGAAATATATTTGGAGATTTCAGGCTTAGGTTGAAGTGGTTTGATGGCAGAGCAGTTAGAACCCACGTGAGAATTCCAGAACCCCAAATTCAGGCTTGTTGTCTCTTCCTTGTCACTTGGACTCTTTCCCAGTGCTTCCTACTTGCATACTTGCTGCAGTATTGATCCTGTCCCATCTTTCCTGCGCCCTGCTCATCAGGAATGGAGGATTCTCCTCTCTCTCCACTCCCTACCTCTTGTCCTGGAGCAAGTGTTTTTTCCTGTGTGTTCTCAGTGCCTTTTGCTGAGACCAGAAGAGTAGTTTCTGGGGAATGTGGATCCTTCTAGTAGCTTGGGAACTCTGGAAGGGCGCTTCATCTTTGAATGCCGCCAGTGCCATGCAGAATCTCCCACGCGGTACATTCGAGGAAGGTTTATGGATGTCCATAAGTCTCCAATTCCTCCTCCTTGTCGTTTCTTTCCCAGCAACCCTTTCCCATTTTGACATTGTAAGCACAGCCTGCAGACCCTTGTCTTCAATCCAATTTCTTTTTAAAAAGTCTTCGTTCTGTTTTAGCCTTTGCTTTTTCCCTGTGAGTCTTCATACAACAAAACAAGTGAAAGGTAGGGAGGAGGTTTTTTAGCATAACTAACCAGGAAGTAAATTTTAGAGGAGTTGAATGTGTGATCATTAACAGATGTTGGCATTTTTGTTTTATTTCAGAAGCTTTGGTCTTAAGTGAAATGCCTTCCACTTTTATTTGGTAGTTCTTCCATAATCCTCTGCCTGCAAAAATCTGAGGGTAAGAAATTCACCCCTCCCCCTTTGGGCTGATCATGTGTTCCACTATCAGTAAAAATTAAAAAACAAATCAACCCCTAACATAAAAGAAAACACCTGTTTGGCTTGGAGAACTTGGCTAGGGAAGTCTTTTTTTCTGACATGCCAAAAGCGACCATCACAGGGCCCCTTAAAAAAAAAAAAGTCATCTTTTTTTCTTTATTTCATGTGAGCATTGGCAGAAACTCTGACAAGCAGTTCTTCATATTTTATTATGTTCTTGTCTGCAGAATCTCTGTCAGGCAAAAACCTTGTCAGCGGAAAACCTGTCGTAGGATCAGAGGAGACAAAAACAGGTGTCACACAGGCAGTCAAAACTGAAGGAAAAAAAAGATTAGGCTAAAGAGAGAGAGGCAGACAATTACATTAATGCCATTGCTTTTATCTTATAGATGTGTGTTATTATCTCGGGGTGCTGAGTGCGCAATTGCCTCACAGAAAAGTAGACAGGAGACAAGGGGAAACTTGATAGTTATTAACTGAAGAGGCAGTGTGTCAAAGCTGGACGGGGTTCAAAGTTTTGCAGAGGGAAAAAGCTGCCGGCAGCAAGCAGCGGCTGTGTGGTTCTGCTCTCGGCTACGCAAACCTAGTAGCAGTCTAACATTTTCTACTTGGAAGCAGATCATAGAGAGAAAAATTAATGAAAGATTTCATTTGGAGGTTTTGGGGGTAACATTTATCTTATAGACATGCGACTGAATCACATAACTTTGCTCTCTTATAAAATCTCGCCCCATGTGAGACATGGTGAGGCATGAAGACAGGCATTTGTCAGTTCAGCTGTGTTGTTTGGATATGTTTAAAACACCTATTATCAACACACTTTTAATTAAAAAAAGCTATTAAGAAGCCCTTTTACTAAGTGTGAACATCTGTACGTGCAAGCTGTAAATTAGGAGATCACATATGTGTGCCTCAGTCAGAGACTAAATGAATTTGGCAAGTGTTTTCTGTTACTAGTTTTTAAATACAGTCTAATATCTAAATGAAAAAAAAATTGCTACATTTTACAGTTTGCATTGATTCTTAAAATTTTGCCTTTTGGTACTGATTGATAGAAGTTTTCAAATTTGATAATAGTCCTTATCATTATCAGATTAGTAAGCAGAATTGAAAACAATAACATATCTCCCCTGTTTTCTTTGTTCACATTATTTTAGGAGATCACTTGTTTTCTGAAAGTTGGAGCTCCATGAAATATAAGTGATGGTATAAAATAATTTCATTTGCCAGTTACCTAAAACCTGAAAGATTTTTAACTTTGTTGATAACTCATATATAACAGTCAACCACCTAATGCAGAACGGTGTTGCAACTTTTAGTTGGTCATATGTTGGTCACATTAAGTGAAACACCACGTAGACTTTGCTCAGGGCCTCAACATTTTCTGCTCATGCATTTAAAACGTGGTTAGTGTAGACTTTCTCTAGGCCCCAGGACTGCCCTCTTAACCCTTTTTATGACCAAATTTTTATATAGGGTCGTTTATCCTCCAGTCACCAATGCAAAGCAATGTGATATGTGATATATGCATTAAGCAAATCCTGAAATCCAGAGGAAAACACACATCAGTATCAGAAGTGTATGTGATAGCCTAGAGTTTTAAGGGATTACAGGTAGTGGAAGGGAAAGAAGGAAAAGATTGATTATAGACTTAGAATGGGATTTCAGATAAACTTGGGGAAGAAGGAAAAAAATACTCGTGATACAAAGGTGACATGTTTTAAAGGGGGGGAAAAAGTTTGAGAATAATAATTTCTTTCTTTTATATATTTCCTACCAGGTGCAGGCTTTTTATATATAACTGTTCTCATTTTTAAAATAGTTCCTCAATAGAGTTTGAAGCCTGTGTTGCATTTACAGTGTTTCCTAGTGACATTCTTAAAAAGATCATTGTTACTTCAAGAAAATTAAGTCTGTATGTCAAGACAATAATTGGAGTTTTGGTGATTATTCGTTCAAGAATTCATTCTTTTAAATGAAAGGATATAGATAATTTGTTAAAGTAACAAATTTCAATAGTTATTTTTAAAACAGGTTTTGTTTTATAGTCAGCATACATTTAAATTATTGGTATAAAAATGGAATAAAGCAGGACTTATTGAAGCTAACGTTCATGTAGCCTCAGCAACTGGAGATTAGGTAGAACTGCAGTACTACTAATAATAATCCTCAAACCTGGGTTCAGCAAGTAGATTCAATTACCACATATCTTCCTACACCCTCTGTTAAGTTTGCAGATCAAATTTTCTCTTTTTCCTTTGCCACCTTTGAGTGGAATTGCTGCATATGAGCAAAGACATACCCTCAATGTGGGTGCCACGCAAGGAAGAGGAAGGAGGAGAATAAGTAAAACCAAGGACCTATTTAATCTGCTAGCCAGGAGCATGAGCTTCTGAACAACCACACATTGACAGTCTACTTTTATGGGTGCTGCAGTCAGACATTAATTATTTCCAAAGTCTGTTCTGAAGACTTTATTATGCATAAGGCCACGGGGGGAAATGCCAATCAGTTTGAAATATTAGCTATGGTCTCAAGTGGAATTCAGGTTCTTCCCTGGCCTGATTATGGGTGTTTGCATGTGTCTACTCCTGTACTATGAGAGATACATGCCAACAGGGGCTGGTTAAAATCCAGAGGATGGCGGGGCTTATTGGAACTACTTTTTTCCCCTTTTCCTTCCATACAGTTTACAGTCACATTCATGATAAACCGTGAGAGTATTTATATACCGACCCTTAAGTATTAAGGAATAAGGAAAAAATTAAGTGCCATTCACAGAAGAGGTATATAAGGTGAAGTAATGTAATGAGGGTTTTGCTCAGTGGAGATCTCTTCAGTCAAAAAACACTGACACACTATTTGTTCAAGGAAAAAAAATAATACACCCTTTGTGAATAAGGGCTGACAGTTTTCATCACCAGGCTTGAGGATCTGCTCTTTCAACTACTTATCATTTCTTTTCTTTTTTCCTTAAAAAGTACCAGAAACAAGCCTTCTTGCTCCTTGGTGTTACCCATTCTCATTAATTCAACCTTGATAGGACAGCTAAAGAGTTGTGACTTAAAGAAACATGAGTTATTTTGTACTTAATTTGCTCCCAATTATATAACACTTTACCCCAAAAGTAATGAATAAAAGGTACATATCTAAATGTTACCTCAAGTCCTAAGGAATTTTTCCCTTAATCACAATTGTTGCTCGCCTCCATGATCTCCTGATTCTCTGGGAGGTTTTTAATATGCCATCATTGCCACTCATTAATGTTCTCCCGAGTGCTAAGGCTTTTATTAGGATCTGGCTTATAGTGTATAGGTAGGTTAAGCCTTTGCCTTGAGCCCTGACGGTCTTGCCTAGTAAGAGCTGAGTCTTATAATGGTAAAGGATTGATGTTATAATGATTCCAAAGGGCCTCTTTATGATGAAATTCTAAATACGCAAAATCCCATTAAACCTGTGGAAGTTCATGGGCTAGCTACATTGAAATGACATATCATTATATTGGGTATAGTGTGCTTATTGTAAAGTGTGGTATAATTGGGAATTATTGGTCATATTAGCAAGAATGAAGGACTACTCACCCTCATAAATTCAGAAGTTATGACCTAGATATTTGAGGTAGGAGCAATAATAATATTCTGCTTATAAATAATCAAAAACTTTAAAATTTGACCGCAGAAGTTGCTCTAATAAAATGCTGTCACTACTGTATGACCAATGTGATTCTGCAATCTGTACAATCAGAAAAATGAGAAATTATACCCCAATTGATTCAAATGTATGAATTGCCAAGATCATTGTAATGTCATGTGTAGCTAATAAAAAAAAATGCTGTCACTGACAACTTTTAGACTTTTTAAACCATATGAAGAATTGTATAAGAGCATTCCCTAAGGACATATGTTAAGTGTAAATCTATTAGAAACTAAAATAGTATTCTAATTCTAGGATCCAGGACTCCTAAAAAACGACCACTTGATATTATAATTTGGACTCCTGAAGAGAGTTGAGGCAGGAGACTTGGACTTCTCCAGTTAGTCTTGTAATTTAAGACCCACTTGGCTTTCTCCCAAAATGAAAGAAGTCTTCTTTATTTTTTTTTTAAACTTACAAAATTGCTTCAAATGGCATTTAAAAAATTTTAAGTATCCAGGGCAGGACTTGAAATTAGTGAAATAACAAACTTCCTTTTAGACCCTTTGCAAATAGATTTATTTAATTGCTTTATTCTGCAAAGTAGGTGGTTTTGAAAATCATTCCACTTTGCACACTTCTTATTTTATTGAATAAAAATAATGGCTGTTAGCATCTCACTGCCATGTCTGAACAGCTGTTAGATGGGATCTTTTGGACATCAGGGCTTGCAATCCACATATTCCTGTGGAAACCACTGAAGTCCCTTGAATTTGACTTCTAAAGAAAGTTATGTTTAAAAAAAAGTTGTGGAAAACTAAGAACTATAAACTATCACTAAGAGCCAATTTTCTAGGATCAGTGAAAAGCACTTTTATACTCTTACATTAAGGAAAAAAAAGAAGTATCTGAGTATGTTCTTATTTCTGTGACCTTCACAGAAAATATTGGAAGTGAAGTCTGTAGAATTACAGGTTTATATTTGTTTTAATTTATTTGAAGGTTGGGGAGTAATTCTTGTTATTTAAAAATGAAATAAAAAAATAGTATGTACATTTCATTCAATAGAAGCAAGTTCTTTTATAATCACCACTCACCTATTCCCAGCATGATTTTATATATTTGAAAAGTGAATTTTATAAAGGACATTACTTGGTTCTTTAAGTTAGCAATATACTCAAAAGTATACATTACTTTATCCTTACTACATATTTTGCATTGCATTTTACCCTTATTTCACATTATGTTACATATGTTAACGAACAACAAAAGTGCCAGCTGTTGTCCTTATGATTCTGTTCTGCATATACAGACTGATATGTCGTTTGGGCTCTTAGGGCTTAGCTACCACTTTCCTTTGGGAAACTCTAGGTTCTATGAAAGTGTTTATTGAAATTATATCCAGCCCTCAATTTCTCCTTTGTTTTATAGTTTGAAAATTACTAGCTTAAGGTCCTGTTTCTGGCATTTTAAAGAAATTCAGGTAAGTCATGATTCCTTAGTAACTTAATTTATAGTTTAAAAGGTTATATTGTATGATTTTTTCCTTCTTTTTCTAACTAGTATTCAACTACTGCTTTTTCCACAAGAAATTTAGCATACTCAGAAGAGGTTAAGGGGCTGGGGTGTGGTACAGTGGCAGAGCACTTGCTTAGCATGTGCAGGTCCTGGGTTCTATCCCCAGCACCACACACACAAAAAAAACATAAAAACAACAACAAACAAACAAACAAAAATAAGCAAACAGAAGTGTTAATTTGTGTGTGTATATGTATGTGTTTGAGTGGGTTTTCTCAAAAGAAAAAAAAAGTCCTTTCCTTGTAGACTATTTTCTTGATTACATTGTGTGACCTCTGTTTTCTGACCTCTTTCTCAGGTCTATTAGGTCTTTGCTGTGCATTTTTCTATAGCTAGATGACCATAAACTAGCATATTGATCACAAATCTCGTGTTCTGTGTTACTATTTTATGGATGGTTTTCATAACATTTATCCATTATGATCCAGTCTGAACCCTGATATTAAAATTGCTTTTACATAATACTACACTTTCATCTTGCTTTTTTTTTTTGACCTAGAAACTGCTTGAAATGGTAGGAAAGGGAATAAATTATGCAAAATTTAGTCAGAATTCCTGCCAATCTAGTGCCCAACCTCGCCCCCTGCCTAGTAGCAGTTCCCCACCTGTACTGTTCCTTGAAGGCATAAAGAGCAAAGGAGAGGGTTGAGAAAGGGGCTGGGTGAATTCCAGAACGTGGTAGTAGGTGGAGTCCTCATACATTTATCCTTTCAGTGCAAACAGAGATCACAGCCTTTTCCTAAAATAACTGTTTGTCCATTCAAGAATAAGAGCACTGAACACCCATGAGCGCTCATGTGTCAGATATTGTTGCTGCTTAAAACCAAGCTCTGTGATAAAGTGGGCACACAAGCAGCTCCAGTAAACAGACAACATATGGGTGGTACTTGAGTGATTGGCAAATTGTTGAGATGGCTTGCTGCTAGATGAGGGACCTCTCCAGGCTTCATGGAAAAAGAAAGTTCAAAAGAAAGATAATCAGAAGGGATAGTAAGAAAGAAGAAAGGCACTGAAGGAATAGCGCTGAAACTAAAAATTCTGAAAAATACAGTTGACAGATGGAACCCTACTTGTCTCCCCAGCTTCATCTTTTACTGCTCTCTGTTCATGTCCGAGTGGATGGGCTTTGCCCGAACCACCTACCTCATGTCAATGACGTTCACATGTCACATACATAGTTTGTAATTGTTCATGTACATGTGTATTTATTTAAAAGTCTGTTTTTTTCACTACTTTATTTACCTCAAGTAGGCCTGAATTATGTCTGTTTTGTTCTAAAATTTAGCATAGGGCCTGGAAATATCCACTTAGTGACCAAATATGATAATGCCTAGAATATTTGAAAGTCAGTAGTTACCTCACTTTGGTTGGAAGAGAGAGCTCATTTCAGAGAGTTATTAGGCTGGGAAGTAAATCAGCCTGCTCAAGGTCTTCTGGCCCCTTTAAAGGAGTATGTGTGTGTGTGTGTGTGCATGCATTCATGTATGTGTGCTGGGGTTGGGGTAGTGTGTGCGAAGTGGCTGGGCACAGCATTGGAAACCTTTGAGCAGAGAATAAATGTGTGTAAAGCAATGTTTTGAGAAGACTGGCTTGGTTTTATCTAGGGTGTATAAGGCCAGTAAGAACAGGTAGACCAAACCAGTCAGGAATCAGTGCAATAATAGAGATCTTAGGGTCACACCTGCTCTAAAGTGGGAGGAGTAGACGAGAAAGAAGAACTTGAAGGGAGAAAGGGGAAATAGAGATGATTTTGATCATTCTTGCTGGGTAATGTTGAGATAAACAACCCCATGCTTGTCTGCAGTTGTACCTCAACTATGTAAAATCATACATTGACAAAAGTAGACACAGGTGCATTAATATGCCACAGTCACTGTCTTTGGGCGGTGGGAGTGTGGATGATTTTTTATTTTCTTTTTTACCAAATTTCTAGCATTTTTCAATGAGCACCTGTGAGAAAATTAGACACCAAAACATCTAATGTCAGGCATTTTGGTTTTTCATCGACCTACTTTTCCCAGCAATAGGGGTCAAGTATGTTTGGATTAAGGCGTGGAACTTGGGTAGAGCTAAGCTTATAGGAGGAGTTGGATTCAGAGAGGAGATTACCACAGGAGGTGGCTAAGGAGGCAGCTCCTGTAGAGTGCTGGTGTTTCCTCAGTCTGTTTTCCCTCCTGAGTCCTCCAAATTAGAAAATCATAATCATTTTGAATCCCTGGCTCATCTTTACTCCAAACATCTCTTTTTCCCCCTGTGTCTTAGTTTGGTCTTACTTCTGTAGTCACCTTTCCATTCTCCTTGGTAGTGACCTCCAAGCCATTACTTTGCCTGAACCTAAAGGAATTTGAAAAACTGATAACTACCCTAATATATTCAAGTATCAAGTAGCATGCCAGTGTCTTACAGCAAGTAGGGATTGGAGCCCTTGGAATCTGGGTCTACGGACACTGTCCTTAATCTAGAAGATAACAAGGACCTTCTGACACTGGAAGCTTTAGATCAATGCTTTTATTTTTTTGTCTTAACTCTTATATCCAATATTTTCCCCACAGATTACAGTACTGTAAATGTTCACTAGAAAGTCTTTAATCCTTCAACCTATTACACAGGGTCTTATTTACAATGAAAATTAAGATAATATTTTTATAAATGGAAATTTTAGTTTTTAACTTCAGTCATCATAATGAATGAAAGCAATATAAATATTATAACTTTCTTCATTTATTGTATAGAAAGTAGATTTTTATTAGAAATGTATCTGTCGGTGGAATAGATGGGACTCTAAATTTTTTTCTTCCCATATGAGTTCAGTGATCCATGGGTGAAGGGTACTTACTGTAAGAAAGAGAAAAGGTACCCATTTTCCATTTTTATAGATGTAATTGCCAAGACACTTGCAACAAATAGGTGAGACTAGGAGCTTTGTTATTAAGTCATTATTTATTCTTAGAAGTCATTTCAAATTGTATGCAAAAGATTAACCAGGGCTTGATTGGTTTTGATAAAAGCAAGGAAATAAAAATCAACTTCTCTCCCACCCAGATATTATTGGAGTTATTCACTTTCTGAAATTTCTGGAAAAAGATAATAGCTATTTATAAATTTAACTATTAGTGTTTCCTTAGAAGCACCTTGTTTATTCCAGAATAGACAATAAATATTGAGAAATAAAAATACTATATTAGTTGTTAATTCAAATTACTTCTGATTTTTAAAATTTTTTTTTGTGTGTGGTGCTGGGAATTGAACACAGGGCCTTATGCTGCCTGTGAGGCAAGAACTCTACCAACTGAGCTATATCCCCAGCCCTGAATTAAAAAAAAAATAAAATAAAAATTAAAAAAAAATATATATATAATTTATCTGTTCTAATTATACATGACAGCAGAATGCATTTCAACTCATTGTACTCAAATAGAGTACATCTTTTCATTTCTCTGGCTGTACACAATGCAGAGTCACATCATTTGTGCAGTCATACATGTACATAGGGTAGTAATATCTGTCTCATTCCACTATTCCCCCCTCCCCTCCTTCATTCCCCTCTACCCAATCCAAAGTTTCTCCATTCTTCCCTTGCACCCCTTTCCCTCAATTATAGATCAGCATCCAATATCAGAGAAAACATTTGGTTTGGGGTTTTTTGGGATTGGCTTATTTCACTTAGCAAGATATTCCCCATTCCCACCCATTTATCTACATATGCCATAATTTCAACCTATCATATAGGGTCTTGTTTACAGTGGAAATTAAGACTCAGACTTTTTAAAAATTCCCCAAATCCAGAGGAAAACCCTTGGCCAAAAAAAATTTCTACACATAATTCAAGTAATTACTCAGCTTTCTTTAAGGCTGACTCTGCAAAAAAGAAATTTTTAACTAACTGTTTTGTCTTACTGCTGTAGACATAGTGATCTTAATTGACTAAAATTTCCACTATGTGGCCCAATTGGCAAAGCCAGTGCTTGTTTCCAAATTGAGGTGACAAATCCACTTGATTTTCATTAGAAAAATTTGAACTTCACCTTGTTACACAGGCAGCTGTATACCAAATATAATTCAATGGTATTCATGATTGGAAAGTTTTTTTTTATATATCATTGAGCTTTTTACCTTTGTGCTTATATGTTAGGTTGGGTTTTTTGCTTCAGTTTATTTTAGGATATTCCAGCCTTTTTATTATTAAAATATTAAAGACCATAAGTCCAAAGCCAGATAAAGGATACAGATATTTTGTAATGAAGTTTAGCACCAAGTTAGGAGCTCAAAACATAAGATATCTGCTCTAAGCATAAGATATCTGCTCTTGGCTTATGTCTGCATGTAAGTCATTAAGTCATTAGAAGGTTTGAAATTACTGAGTAGTAAGGCAAATAAGGATAGTGTAAATGTTAATGTAATAAAACTAAAAAGAAAATAAAATCCCCCAAATCCTTGGCCAAGAAAATTTTCTACCCATAATACAAATAATTACCCCAACCTTATTCAACTAAGAAAAACCTGGAGTCCAGTTGGAGCCCAAGTCACTGTCTTTTCCTTTCTTTTATATCCTCCCCATAGCACCTACGACAGAACCCTTTGTGTAGTAGGTTCATAATCACCCTTTCAACCAAAGTGTGCTGGGCTCCTCTATGTGTCAGGTTCCTTTGGAGCACCAAGGGAGAACAATGACAAATAATAGATCTTATCATCAAGTATTCTAGTGGAGACTGAGGCATTTGTTGAATGAGTGAAATAATGTTACCTAAAAGATGTAATAAAATTATTTTTAATACAAAGTCAGACAGAAAAGAGCACACTCCCATTTTGACCAAATGTTAACCACATTAAAGTAATAATCATATTTATGAGGGGTGTGAAATTTGATTTGTGTCTTTGTTTTTGTTTTATAAAGTTATAATTCTGTAAGCAGAAAATAATAAAGCTTACAAATTAAGAGAAATGAAAATCAAAAGAAAAATTTGAACTCATGTTTCAAGTCAAATAAATATATTAATATGAATTTTGAGAAATTATAAAAACATATCAGTAAGTTATGGAATGCATCATGTGTGATAAATTATTAAAGGAGTCCTGAATATTGTAACGCAAGTACAATTATTCAGTTTATAATAGAAATGCTATTATTAATTATGTGTGAAGTACTATAATGTGTAACTTAAATAAGCAAGGAATTATTAGAAATCACAATACTATTTTACTAAATGAGGTTCTATGTGTGGAGCACATAGAACTGTAGAAACAGATCAGATAACAGTCATGTAAAACATTAATTTTAATAGACCTCGTAATCAAACTGTATGTACTTAATGTAAGAGGAATTTATATTGCTAAAAATAAGTGACATTTAGATTATTATTTTGTTATTTTTATTAATAGATAGCCTGTAGAAAATATTCAAATTTTTATATGATGAAAATGATAATCAATTATAACTGAAATAAATATTTTTATATTATTTGATTACATGGTATATACTGTCTTATCAAACGATACTTATAGGTTCTGAAAGAAACCATGTGAAATTTCTATCCACAGGTTTATATCCAGTGTGTCTTACAAATTTTATAGGTCCAGGATAATATTCAAACTGAATTTAAAAGATAGGCATTGCTTATATGTGCTTAGGGCCTTTTCTTCTCAGGTGATGACACCTTCTAGGGATGAATGTTGAGAAGAGTTGAAAAGAATTGCTTATCTTTGAATATGTCGGGGGTAAGGGGAGGCCATTTTCATTATTGGGCACGTTTGCTTTGATCCCATAGATGCATTCTAAAGAGTATATATTATTAAAATGGACAGGAATGCAAGAGGTGAGTTCATTACCATTGTCCCATTTTATGTTGTTTCTGAACTCAGGATGCGCTAACATAGGCCCCAATGTCAGGTTCCCTTGCACTTTTATTTGATTATGTAGATTCAGGCAGGAGAAGAGCCTTTATTAATCAATAAAGGAGGCCTTCTCAAAGCGATTGAAATTGTGAATTATTTTGGCACCCAGGAGAGTTTACATCCTGACATAGTGCACCATGTAGATAAGCCATGGAAAAACGTTTATTTTAAGATTTCAGTTTTAAGATTTCAGTTTTTATCTTATCTTAAGATTTTGGTTTTCAAAAGAGAAAATTGAATGGATAATCTGCATAATGCAGTATGCAGGTCTGTACACAGGTGGATCTGTTTAAGAGTAAATATGGAATCGCATGATCCAAGAATGCATTCCCTTTGTCTGCATAACTCTTGGAGCACCTTTTGCATTCTTCCATTTAGGTCTATCACAGTTAGAAGTCCACTGGTTGAAGCTTGGTAGTAAGGCAAAAATCTTCTATTTTCTTTACTTGGCTCTGAGCCATCCCTCCCCCTTAACACTGTGATTTTTGGTGTGGCATTTATGTGGGGAAAAATATGTGCCTTTTCTCAAACTTAACCCTACTCCTTCTAGAGACTTTTCCATCTTAAGGGGTTGTGACTGAGAATTGTGTGGCATGTGGCATGCACGTTCTCCCAGGCTGACAGCTATTGCTTTAATCACCTAACTTTTTTCGGGGTTTTATGTGTAAAGTTAAAAGTCATCTTCATTTTATAAAATGTTTGATATTTTCTAAACTTACAAAAAAGTTTGTGAGCTTTCCACAGAGTTTTGCCTTTGGGATTGAAGCTCCTGAGTCTGCCCATCTGACTTTTTGGACTCAACCTCCAACCATTTTTGCCTCAAGTCTTATAGGTCCTTTGGTTATTCCATTCTCTTACACTCATTAGTCCTAACCACCTAACACATCTGCAGATGTGTTAGCAATGCAGATTCTCGGCTCACATCTCAGACTCTCTGAAGCAGAAGCTGTGGAAGAGATGGCCCAGCAATCTGTTTTAGCAGGCAGTCCAAGTGGTTCTGACGCACTGCAGTCTGTGTTGCTCACCTCCTTTCTCACCTGCTGACTCTAGTTATCTTACTAAACAATGCCTTCCCAGTAGAGTTGCCCTCTCTTCCTTGTGCCATCTCTTTTTATAGCATTTACA
This sequence comes from Urocitellus parryii, assembly GCF_045843805.1. NCBI lineage: Eukaryota > Metazoa > Chordata > Mammalia > Rodentia > Sciuridae > Urocitellus > Urocitellus parryii. Next base: position 158,774,687 of record NC_135534.1, on the reverse strand, counting down.
TCACTTGCATCTGTCTATCTTTGAAGGCAGAGGCCACACCATAAATTACTTTTTCATCTGCATACAGCACCTATCTCAGTGATAAGTTAATAGGTGGTGGTGAATAAATGAATGTATGCATGAATGAAGGAAGAGAGCATCTTAGGGGGAGTGAGGATCAATAAGGTCAGCTGCTATGGAGAGATCATGGAGAATAATGAAGGAAAAAAGCTATTGGATTTCACAGTAAGGCAGGTGTTGGTGACCTTTGAAATGCTTGCCTCAGCAGAGTGATGGGCAAGAAGCCCAGATTTCAGGGAGTTAGGGACTCCCAGCATGATGAAAACTTGCAAGTTTCTTACTGTTTATCTGTACATGTCGTGCAAACAGAATTTACCTGTGGTGAAATTGTTAAGTGACCTTTGACCAGTTACCTAGCCCCATTGAGCCTGTGATCTTGGAATAGGTTATAATTGTAATACGTTGTGTTTTAATTAAGAGATTAAACTTATGAACTCCTAGAATGATACCTGTCATATAGTTGATGCTTAAATAGTAATTTCCTTTAGCCTCCCTCACCATTATTTTTCTTTACTAATGCAGTTGAAAACATCACCCTTTGTCAATATTTTATAAGATATGAATTTTTAGGATACTCCTCATTCCAGGCATTGCAGAAATTATGAATTGCATTTGGCCTGAAACTAATGCACCTTTAGTTGAACCACTGACAGCATGACAATTACATGTTATCCAGCTGGAGAATGGTAGCTGTAGGAAATGCTATTTCAAGGAAAGAGAGAGGGATTATGTTTTTTATGTAACTGAATATTCTAGTGATAGTATCAACCTAAGACACTGTCATATCTTCTGGATCAAACAATATTGTTTAATATTATGAGTAGTTGATCTTTTTTTAGATCATTTTGCCGCCTAGTTGATTCACATTCTCAATGTGTATTTGTTAGCTAAAAGTTTAAGAGAAAAAAGAAGAAATTCTCAGCATTTCTGACTAAAATCCTGGATTCAGTCTCACTTTCTAGACTTTGGTCACTTGCCTATTCTTGAACCATTCTTGATTCCAGGAGGCAGGGATATACTTGTTTTCCAGGACTGGCTAAGTATTACTCAGTTCTATGAAATATTGATTCTAAGGGTGAGGGGAGAAATTCCCTAAGGAGAATTCTAGTTTCTATCCCCAGATTGAAGGGGAATGAACACAGAGCATGCAGAGCAATTGATATTTGTCGTACTGTATAGAAAAGTGCTTTTCATGTTTCCAGGGTCTGCCCTAGTGAGATACTTAAGCAAGTTGAAGAGGGGAGTAACAAATAATTGGAAGTTCTTTAATCCATGCTCACTCTAACTTTACTGAGAGAAACTCAATTTTATATATATTTTTTGTACCCAACTTCTGGTTGAGATTTCATTTGGACATGGAATCATGGTAACACTTTGGGTATAAAAAATTTTTAGCAAATGTTTAAACCTATAAATATTAAAATAGGTGACATCTTTCCCCACTCCATCCTGAGGAAAAAGTTATTGCCCTGATTCTTTCTCACCTCTTTGACCTAACTCATGTTCCTGACACTACAAGATTCAGAACCAAATGCTCCACAGATATATGATGGTCATGAAATTACTCCAAAGCCCAGTTCAGTTTGTGGATATCATGACACTTAAATGTCATTGCTTAGCCTTTGTGCCTTCAAGGATACCTTCCCAAATATTGTCACAATCATGCTGAAAATTACAGCTGGTATCTCCAAGTTAAGCAGTTTATTGTTCACATCCTCACCTATGATTCATCTTCTAGACAGTCGCTGCCTGAACTAGAGTGTGTGTATTTTTACCAGGGATTGAACCCCAGGATAATCTACCACTGAGCTTCATTTTCAGCCCTTTTTATCTTTCATTTTGAGAAAGTTGCCAAACTTGGAATCCTCCTGCCTTAGCCTCCAGAGTAGCTAGAAGTTTCTGGGGTTATAGGGGTGCACCACTGTACCCTTTAGCTTTTTCATTATCTACTCTTAGGACTTTTTCATTATTACTGGCCCCACATTTCCATCTCTATATCAGGGCCTAAACAGGCTGCCCAGGTAGCCTGTTTCTGTGAATAAAGTTTTATTGGAACACTTACCTATGTATGGCTGCTTTCCTGCTGTAACATAAGAGGTGAGTAGTTGAAAAAGAGAATGTGTGGCCCACAGGCCTAAAATATTTACTATGTATTGGGCATTTATAGAATAAGTTGTTGGCCCCTGCTGTATATTTATGAATATATATCTGTATCCCTTCTTTCTGACATAGCATATAACCATGAAGAAGAATTGGGTAATATCTCACTGGAGTTCCAAAAACTGTTTTGGTGGAAATATTTTTGCCTTACCTATTTTACCTGTGCTTTTACATTTGACTAAACTCTTTTCTGTACCCTCTGTGATTTAGTTCTCTTCATCTTTTCAAATCACCAGACTCTTGCGGGGATTTGGGAAAGGGAGGTGACAGTTTTCTTTGCAGCACTGGAACATAGTTTTCCCTTCTCCTGTGTACACTTAATGCAGACACAGAGTACCAAACACACTCTTAAAAACCAGGATGTGCTGTCTTTTCCCCCCTGAGGAATCCTCTCAGTTTCATAGTTGTTGTGGCCATAGCAGTGTATTTTACAAAGAAGTATTTGGTGAGGTTCAGGAGGGTGGTGAAAGGGGGGAGGAGCAGAATTCCCCTAATCCATCACTCGATTCTGTAAGCAGATCAGCCACTCATCAGAAGGCTGCATGGTTAAGCTGTACTTGAAGAAGAACAAGGATAATAATACCCCTTTCCTGCTGTTTTTGCAGCCTAAATGCCCTGTGGAGTGAGAGAAGACTTCAATCTCTAGGCTTGTGAATCCCTTATCTTTCCCAAACGTTAAATTAATTTTTAAAGCTATTTATTCAAAGTTGACTTAACCACTAGAATAGGAAAGATCAGACAAATCAGCTGCAAGAAATGAAGTATGAGGAAACCCGAACTCTTTGACAAAGTATTCCTGGGAGTAAATGTGTTGAATGAAGCCAGCGGGTAAATGATAAGGGCCTTTACACTGTGGATGTAAGAAAGCAATTTATCAAGAGTACATGAACTCTCCAGTGACCACAAGTCAGGAGGAAACGAGAGTGGAGGAGGAGTTCTGAAAAAATACATTAGAAATACTAAAAAAAAAAAAAAAAAAAAAAAAAAAAACCTGTGTGCGTGTACTTTTGAATTCTTCCATTATTATGTGCTAATACTGGTATGTTAAAATAGGGGTTGCTCAGATTGTACACATACTGTTGCTCATACTGTTACAGGGTGAGGTTTTAGGAGAAGCACTAGAGAGAGGCCACGCTATAGCTTAGAATTTGAAGGGCACTGAGGTCCTCTCAGGTATAGTTGTGATGTGGGCCACCATGTTCTTCAGTATCCATTTGCCTGACTCCAGAGGTTAGATGGCCATCTTTCAGATACACATTTTTCTCTCTTTTAATCTCTTAAAGAATATATGTGTGGGCTGGGGTTGTGGCTCAGTGGTAGAGCTCTTGCCTAGCATGTGTGAGGCACTGGGTTTGATTCTCAGCACCACACACAAATATATGAGTAAAATAAAAGTCCATCAATGTTTAAAAACATTTTTAAAAAGAATATATGTGTATAATTCTGACAGTTAATGGCAGCACCTTTTGTGTTCTGTTAAGAAGTTCTAGGTGGCTCTCACTCATCATCTCACTAGTCTTGGCAGCATCTCTTTAAGTCCCGTAGCTGATATGGTATAATCTTAGTCATTCACCCTGGAGAAACTGAGGCAAAATGAATCGTATTTATAAGGAGTAGGGTTTCCTGTAACTCAGATATGGGTTAGATCAGAATTTACGACCTTAACTTAATAAGGCTTTTTTTTTCCTCCCAAGGGAGAAATGTCATTTCTTAGATATTAGAAGAGGAAAGCCCCATTGTTGAACTATTAGTTTCATTGAAATACTTATTTGAAGAATGATCATCCTCAGTTTTCTCTTTTGAGAATTATTAATGCAGTTAGCTGGATTTCCCAGATTTTTATTTTTACTCATTTGTTTTCATTATCATCTGACAGTCTTGTCACAATTGTTAAGAAAGTGACTAAATTATGACTTGGATATTTTCCATAAATAACTCCCAGAGATTATGCCAGTGAAGAAAAAACTATCTAACAGGGGAATAAGAGAGAAATTGGGAAAACTAAGTTTTCAGGTCATCTCCCTTAGCTAGGTTGAGTTAAATTTCTAGCCTTCCATATAGGTGTTAACTTTCCTTTATTCCTACGAATACACTCATCCTCCCCTTTAAACCATTTAGGTGAATCTCATTTAAAAAAAAAATGGTATTAGTTAGTCTCCTCTTACTGCAGCATGAGTTAGGAATTATTTTCCTTTTTTCTGAAGGAATAGTAGACACAACAGAAACCTGAGTTGAGCTGTGATTTAGCTGGCAAATTAATTACTCAGGTTTATAGAGCCAGCCCCGGTCATTTCAAAACATTCTTAGTGACTGTCTTTCTGAAAGTTGAATGTGTTTGCTGTTTACTGTTGTCTGCAATGTATGAACACCAAATCCAAAAAAGAAAGACAGCAAAATCGAGGCGGAGAGGAAATATCACTTAAACATCCATGGTTGTGATTGTCTATAGAAACGGAGCCCTGATGACATTCAGTTGTGTATCTAACTCCTCTGTCCTTTTCATCTCTTTATTCCCACCCCTCACTCTGGAACATTGGTGGGACGACTGCAGCCTTGGATAAGCTCAGCACGCAGCACCTGTACCACCCCACCCAAGTGGAGATTGTGCAGTCCAACGTGGTGTTTGACATCAGCAGCCTGATGCTCTACGGGACGCAGGCAGTGCCTGTGCGGCTAAAGATTCTGCTGGACCGGCTCTTCAGTGTCCTGAAGCAAGAGGAAGTGCTGCACATACTGCACGGCCTGGGCTGGACTCTGAGGGACTACGTCCGGGGATACATCCTTCAGGTAGGGGAGGGCCTGAATACCGGTGTCTGGACCAGCTCTTGGAGGGTTGTGTAAGAGCCCTGGGCCCACTTGGTCTCCTTCCTCTTCCTCACAAACCTAGGTACAAACACCCTCCTCTGGTCAGCAGACCGTTCAGGACATTGGAAGGAAGATGGCAGTCCAGAAGGCACCACTACACCTCAGTGGTGTGTATTAGAAAGGGGAAAAGGGGTCTGTTGACTAGTGTTCCTTTGTATCTTTTGAATTCAACCCTTTCTGCCTATAAAGTGGACTTTCTTGTTTCTGGCATAATTCTTATAAGAGCCCTTAGTAATAGGATGGGATCTTTGAGGTGGATGGTGGGCATATAAAAATCCAGGATTATACTCACATCTGAGTTTAGTAAGGGTTTTCCTCACACTCAGGTGGCTTGGTGTTTTTATTGATTGTCACGTACCCTCACTATTTATTGTTTCTGTATCCAAATCAAAGGAGGAACTGTGACCTATGTGAACTCCCTGCTTTGTGTAACTAGACAACCCTCACATCATAGCCGTCTAAGTTTCACATTCTAAAACGTGGTCATAGACTTGGTCTTTACAGTACCTGTTCTTCTTCCAGCCAGGAGCCTCTGCTTTGTGTCACTGAGACCTTTGATCTGGTCAGGGCCTTCAGGCTTACCTGGGAGGCCCATAGCCTCCACCTTTCATCCCTTCCAGGACCCCCTCTCCATCTTTCTTCATCTTTTGTTTTTTTCAGTATGTCATGGGTCATTTTGCAATGTATACTTTGCCTCTGAAATGTTTTATGGCCCTCTGCCTTCCTACAATCCTTGAGGGGTAAATGTTGAGAACAGCATGTTGGGACACCCTGGATCCAAAAGTACAACCCTGGATGATGAAGAAGCACCATCCCCTGTTGAAGGAGATCTGAATTTGAGAAGGTAGAATCTGAAGTGGTTTTTGTAATTTCCTTTGGAGATATTACCAGTAGGATTGGTATCACATACACAAAAATTGTTTTTGACTGTGCAAGGATTGTGTAGTGCCAGAGGTAATTCACGATGTTTATGACCTGAACCACCCCGTGTTACATGTAAGGCCCTGGCTGCCAGCTTGGGTGGGGAGCTCAAGACTTCTCCTTGATTTAACCTGTCATCGGAACACACCAATTCCTGTCATTTCTCCCGTGTGCCACCTCTGGGTTTTAGCCAGGACAGGAGAGCAGAAGAGGGTTGGTGAAGAGAAGTGGAGAAAGAGAAAGTGACATAACCTGTCAGCTCTCTGAATAAAGTCATATCTTTGTTTAGTGGGCACCTCAACTTGAAAAGCATAGAAACTTTGACCCTCAGAAAGTCTGATGAGTTGAGGGTGATAATAATAATTATTACATTTTACATTTTCAGTTTATAGTACACATTCACACCATTATTTCATTTGCCCCAGGATGGGGGGCATTATGAGTAGATAAGTCCTGGGTAGAGAGGGAGATGAAGGGGTATGAGGTCCAGGAGGAAGGGGCCAAGAAAAATAAGGCATAGACCAATTTCATTCACAATCCCTACTTATACTGGCTCTGAAACCTGTACAGTGCCACATCCTTCTACAGTCATTTCTACAACGTGATTGCTAATGTCTGAAAGAATTTTATCATGCAAGAAGGAAGAAATGTCTTAGGGATGTTTAAATGCAGTCTGTCTTTCCTTTATTCAAAACCTGTAAGTATTTTTGCTCCAATTGGGTACCATGTTCACTGTCTCCACTCTGATGCCTGCTTGTATCATCAGTGCTGTGTGTCAGTTCCACACCTTTTGCCTAAGATAGCGGGAGCATATGCATTGTGTCATTCTATTCGAACAGTTAGATCCGTGCATGGCTCTGCAAATTTACTGTAAAAAACAACCCTGTAGCACCTTGCTATAGCATTTTGACAGCCATATAGAGCCTGCTGGTTTTTCTATGGTAGGGTACTACTGTCCTGCCTTGACTAGAGGTTTTGTTTTTTTCTTTAAATAATTACTTAGGTATTAATTTTATCTCAACATATCTTTAAGTCAAGTGTAGAAAATGTACTTTAAAATGTACTCTGTATTTCTATTTGGAATGAAGGCCCAAAATTTCAAGATAAAAAATTGCAAATGAAATTAAGTGTGAAAGAAATATTCAGCAAAAACAACAAACATGTATAAAGTCTTTCATTTGGGAGTAAAATATTATATATAAAGAACACTGTCATTTATTGTGATGCTTAAATTATAATTAATACAAATTTTTACAAATCTCAAATTTAATATAAATAGTTCTTCAGTTAGAGTCTACAATTGACATTTTCAGAAAATCAGATTTTTTTTTATTAGAGGAACTCCAAGTTAGTTTCTGTCTTGTTTTATTGATAGAATTGATGAAATATAGATTTTATTTAAATGATGCTTTTTGTCATTCTACATTTATAATATGCTTGTTTCTTGTGGAAATGGTGCTTGGGTTAGAAAAAAAGTAAAAGGTTGTAGGACATAAAACCATTTTCAATCATTTAGTGAGAAAACACTCATTTTCAAAAAGAAAAAAGAGTTAGACTATAAAAATAAATAAACCCCTTTCTTCTAAAGCTGTTACTTGATTATTAGCCAATCTTTAAAAATTATACGTGCTAATGATAAGGTATGCACAAATGACTTTGAATATAATTATATATGGCATTTTTGTGCAGGTAGACTATAAAATGTGCATCTGAAGGCCGTGAAACCCTATAATGCACTATTAGTGTACAAGTCATTTTATCTGGCTAAAACTCAATTGTCTTGTAGCCCTCAAGGCATCAATTTTAACATTATTGCTCTCAACAACAGTATATTGAATATTATGTCAGTTAAAGGAGAATAATTATCAAGGCAAGTTAGGGTGGCTGTTAGTCTTACCACATATTGACTTGGTTAGCAGTTGGCTATAGATTGTGTTACTGGGCAAATGAAGATGTACGGTAAGTTGAACTGGTCAAGCCAGGATATTAATTTAACTCTCTCTGGGCCCAAACCCTACATCCCTTATGTATATACAGTTACTCTGGCCTTCAGAAATAGTTTTGAATGTGGAAAAATAGCAGATGCATAATCTGATTCTGAGTTTTTGGCCATGGAAGAAAATGAGAATTAGGCCATTCTCAAAACCATTTGAAAGCTATCATTTTTGTTTTTGAAGAGGTTCTTAAAAGAAAATGGAAGATGACAGAGATTCATTGAAAAGACTGGCGTATTTGTTAAGGATCCGTTTTTTTTTTTTTTTTTTTTAATGTCATGTTTTTGGTATATTTTTGAGTTAGAGGTGGACATAATACCTTTATTTTACTTTTGTGTGGCACTGAGGATTGAACCCAGTGCCTCACATGTGCTAGGCAAGTGGGCTGTACCACAGAGCCACAACCCCAGCCCCTAGGATCCTGTTTTTGTTTTTTGTCTTTAATTAAAAACTGCCTTTCACTTATATGATTGTCTAAGTAATTTGTAAGTTAACCAGTTGGATGTATAATGCAGAAGATGAGTTACAATTATTTAAGAATCTAGGAAATATCTTAAAGGTAAAAAAAAAATCCAGTATTTTCCTGTGCATTTATCTAAGTATTCATTCAGAAACCATAGAAGAAATCAGGTAAATTATGGGAATTTTCCCAGAACAAAAGAAAAATGGGAATATATAATTAGATGCTAAAATCTAATTATAAGGGAGTGTATGATGCTTTTCTGCTACTAAATAATAATTCTTACTTCAGGTCAGACTCTCATGGTACATTTATTGATGACCAGTGAAAGCAGTGTCCTGCAATTTGCACTTCTCCCCATTTCCCCTATCTTTGAAATAAGAATGTAGGTGATTATCATTGTTGAATTTAGTCATTTTAAAAATCAGATTTTCACATCGTCTCCTTTCAATTTGAACACACAACTGACTTGCCTGTCTGTGGAAGTCTGATGTGAGTGTGTCCTGGCAGAATTCACAGAACCCGTTCAGGTATTCTGAAAACCAAGCTCATGAGAAGTGCAGCTCCTGAACACTCATAGCATTTCCTCAACTTTGGAGTGTTTGTAAAGTTTCTTGTGCTTGGTATACCCTATTTCTCTGTATGGGTAATTTCTTGTTTAAGTGTCAGCCAAAGTCCCACTTCCTTACAGAGGACCAGCTGAACCAATGGAAATCTTTTCTGGTGTAGCTCTATCTGAGGACACTTTTCTTTAAGCTCCTATCAAAATCAGTAAAGTCAAATTTTAAATGTTGCTCCTATCTTTTCCTCCAGGGAATTCCACAAACACAGGGCACTTGATGAATATGTGGCTAAATGAATGGGTGAAGAACCCCGTTTAACTTGGTATGACCTGATATTTCACCATGACTCATGGAAGACCCAACAACCTCAGTTGGTCCAAGGGTCCTTGGACTTTCTTGAGCCTTCTCTGGGACTGATGGTGGTGGGGCTATTGAGAGCAGTAAGAAGCCAAGGTTCCCATGCCTCCTAGCTAGCACTCGGTATAGAATAAGTGATTTGTGGTATCAGTGGTAGAAAACATCAATATTAAGCAAACAGTTATATTTAAACAGCCTTTGTGGAGCAAGTTCACATAAGTTTGTTCTTTGAATACCCTTATACTCTGCTTTCATTTGTTGCCAAAGAATTAACATTTGGTATAGTTGAGGCCCAAAGTGTCAGGTGACTTTCCCATGATCATAGAGATCACTGACTGGCACAGTTGATGTACTGTAAACTTCCTGAAACTAAGAACCATTTTTTTTAAAAAAATATTTTTTAGTTATACATGGACACAGTATCTTTATTTTACTTATTTTTATGTGGTGCTGAGTATTGAACCCAGTGCCTCACATGTGCAAGGCATGCACTCTGCCACTGAGTCACAACCCCAGCCCGCCCCCTGCCTCCCCCCGCCTCCCCCCCCCTCGTGCCTTTTGTGGCAGTAGTGGGGATTGGACACAGGGGCACTGTACCACTGAGTTACATCTCAATCCCCTTTTATTTTATTTTTAAAAATTTTAAGAAACAGTCTCACTAAGTTGCTGAGGTTGGCCTTGCACTTTAGATCCTCCTGACTCAGCCTCCTGAGTTGCTGGGATTATAGCATGTGCTACCATGGCTGGAAAAACCTCATAGTTCTTGTTCACTGCTGCAATGTGATTTCTGGCACTGGCTTGGCTTATAATAGCATATTTTAAATATTAGGCAAATGAAATTTTGAAATCTGACTTGAATTTACGTCTCTGACTCTAGGGACAGTGTTTGATCTTTCTTTCTTTCTCTCTTTTTTTTTAAAGATTACATTTTCAAAAGATATCTTGGTAATCTGTGAGAGTCTTGTAGATTCTGAGGTCATGGTTTGAGAAAGAGGGAAGGCCTGAGATCCTGAATTAATGATTACCTTAACATCTTTTTTACTCAGTGACCTTAGGTGAAATTTGGTTACCATGTTCCTTCTCTTGCTGTCTCCTGATACTCTGTTTTGTTTCAGGTTATCTTAGCTCTTATTCTCTTATCTATGTGGCTACAACATTCCCCAGATCTTGTATTTATCATTAATGTTGCATTGTAAATTCTAATCTTTGGCTTCCCTCTCCATGAATATGTGTCTTTTGCAGATGAGTATAAAAACAAGTTTTTGTACCTAACAAGATTTCAACTATACTGTGTGCAGGGGGTAGAAGAGTGGTTAAATAGCTATTTTCAGGCTATAAAAGCTATCAAGGTTGGATGGCAGAAGGGCACTGGATATTGAATAAGAAGATTGGGTTAGCTCTGGGTGTGTATCCAGCAGTAGAGTTCATGCTTAGCATGAGGCCATCGGTTTAATCCCCAGCACCAAAAAGAACAAGAAGAGGTTGGATTAAAGTCCCAGTTCTGCCACTGATTGTTGAGGTATGGACAGCTTTTCCATTCTCAGCCAACTTTTTCATCTTTAAAAATGGTATAACTTTTTCGGCCTCTCTTGCCTTGTGTGCCTAAAAACGATGAAATAATGCAGATGAAAAGTGTGCTGTGAACTCAGTAAATCGGTATTTTTCACTGTATTTATGTGTAAGGTTAAATCTTGACTAGTGATAGCAGGGAAATATCAGAAGCTAAATGTGTATCTCTGCAGATGTCAAGTGCTTAGAAAAAGATAATAAATACATCTTAGGCATTAGTAGCTAATATCAAGAAGAACATACGTTTCATTCCATAAACCCTGACGTACTAGTGGCCTAGCACAATAGGAGTTTGTTTCTCTCTTAACAAGACTAGTCAACATTTTTCCTTCCAGAGGTAATTTGAATAGACGTGATTTAGAGCCACATTTTATGGCTTTTCCCTTCTCTGAGGTCTCAGGTTCCCATCGTCGTAGCACCAGAAGGTTCTGTGTGGGGCACTTTCATGGCCCAGGCCTCACAGTGGTGAGAGGCATGTTTCCCTACTGGTCACTGATCAAAGCTTCAATCTCAGTGGGGCCACGTGACTGACCAAGCTAGAACACGTCTGCTGGGCAGTCACTCTCAGCTTCACCTTTGCACTGTGGAAGATGAGCATGGGTCTGTGCTCACTCAGTGTGGTGGCCTGGCCATAATTATACCGTCTCTGTAGTCGGATCAGGAGAACTTAATGCAGCAGAGTCATGTGGGAAGGCAGGTTCGTGGGTTTGAGTCCTGGCTCCAGTTCTTACCAGATGTGTGAAATCAGGCCATGTCTGTATTTACTTCAATTCCCTCCCCTGTAAAACAGGGATAATAACAGTACTTCATAGCTTTGTTGTGAAGATAAAATAAGGTGATGCATATAAAGTGTTGAGCAGTGCTATTTGCTATGTCTCCAGCCAGTGTTTACTGTTAATATGATGATGCAAAGGTGATGATAAACCATTACAGACTACTGCCAACCTTTTGTTGGTCATTTTAGAACTCTGTTTATAAAGTAGCCTTAAATCCTGGATTTCCATATTTCTCTTTACCTCTTAGAATAGAATGCCTTTCCAACTAGTCAGGCAAAAGTGAAGCTGCTATTTGATCGTGAACAAATCACACATACATGCAAACCTGTATACACGTTTGTACCTACAAACATGTTTGAAAACATTTGAGAGGCAAGAAATTGTAGTGACAGAGACACTGGGTTTTGGAAATGGACAAACTTGGGTATAAATCTTTGTTTTACCTTTTTTGATAGCTCTGTTACCTAAGAGAGACAACATATTTGAACATGTTTCTTCGTGTATAAAAATCACATGAAATTATATTTCTGAAGTATTTAGTGCATTTCCAGCTCATAGCACTCTTTATTAGTACTGGTGAGTGCTTGCCTTTGCCTGTGTGCATTTTTACATAATGACTTATTATTCTACATATGATATTATTTTTATCACCTTTGTAGTTCTCTGTTTCACTGTTCTTTCTAATCCCTGAGCACAGAATGAAATAGTATTTGATGAATTCATTGAGATGATTAGAGTAACTAGGCTTTCACTCCACTGCATACAATAAAATATATTTAAAAATATGTAAGGGCTGGATGTGTAGCTCAGTGGTAGAGCACCTACCTAGAATGCACAAGGCCCTGGGTTTGATTCCCAGTGATGAAAAATAAATCAATAAAATAGGCCACCTTTTTAAGATATTATCTGACCTCACAGATCTTTAGGAAATTTCTAAAGTAGAAAGAAGAAAGGATGAAGGACGGAGGCATAAATTCATTTAGGTGACCCTTGAATTGATGAATGAATATGTGTTGAGTACACCAAAGCAGGCTTATAGAAAGCCCACACTCTAATGAGCCAGACAAGAGTAAACAAATGCTGGGAAGTTTATGATGAAAAGCACAAGAGTTTAGAGATGGCCCAGAGCATTTGCCTAGAGGAGGGAGTATTCGGCACCCAAGGAAAGGTTAGATTGTTACTCCAAGGATGTACGAAACATGTCCACACATCCTGTCACTGCTTTGTGAATCTTTTCCTAGAGGGCAGGATCACATGTGTGAATGGTGAAGAGCCCTCTGTCTTTTGGCAGAGATAGATGGTTTATGGCAGTGTATCATATTCATAATGTCTGTTTTCCAGAGTACTTGGACCACTCTACAAACATTATTCTGGCAAGCCTCCTAACCTCCCTATTAGAGTGAGAGTTTCAGAGACTATTATCCCTAGTTTTAAAGTTACCATGGCTAAAGGCCTCAGGCAGACCCAAAGCTGGAAGTGGAATACAGGGATTTTGAATCCCTTGCCAAAGCTCTAGTTGAGAGGCAATGAAAATAAACACCTTAGATCCAAGGATATAGCTTGATGTTTTGTGCTCAGGGTTAGAATGAAAATATTCCTCCCTTTACCCTTGTGAAATAGAAATAGATAGCTTACCACATTCCAGAATGGAATGCAGTGACTGCTGGAGTAGGATTTGTGTGTATGGGGCACCGAGAAGGGGCTTTTGCTCTCCCCAGGAAGAGCAGAGGCAAGTCCACCTCTTGCTGGCCAATAGCCATTTGATAAGACCAGCTTAGCTTTCCTTGAAATGGATATCCTCTGGGCACCTGTTAAACCACATGATTTCCAGAGCAGCACTCTTGAATGTGTTTTGTTGAACTGGAAGTGGACAGCTTCTGAACTTGAGTTTAAACCTCAAGTCTACCACCAATTAGCTCTTTAGCCCTGCAAAAGTACACAGTGTCCAGGAGCCTCCTGTTCCTGATGGTACCTTCTTAGGGAAGTCTTCAGGATGAAGGGAAGCAATGTGTTAGACTCATAGTTGAGTGCCATAAATTAAATTCCTTAAGCGGATCAGTCTCCCAGTGCCTGCCCACATTTCCTTAGGTTTTCTAGAGCACCAGAAGCTTCGTGAAGTTTCTACTTCTGCAATTCATTTCTAATGTGTCTCCCAATTTGGCAGAAGGGGCAGGTGGAAGAAGAGAGGGGCTTGCCTAGTAACTGAAGTCTATTATGATGGTAGCAAAGAATCAATGAAAGGCTTTCTAGTGCCTACAATCTGTTTCTTTTGAATGGCCTACATTTCCAGTACTGGTATATGAAATGAAGGGCTCTGAAAAGTAGAAAATGAGATTAGGATCTGTGTGGGTTGTTGGAAGCTTTTGCTAAGTCCATACAGATGGGGACAAACATACATAAAGATACATTTGTTTGATTCATGTATGATAGCCACATACATAATGCCAATAGCAACTGGAAAATAGAACGTACGCCAATCCATTTGCTAGTAGAATCAGAGAGACCAGTGCCAAATTGAATTAGTCTGTGACGACCTGTTGAAAGAGAAGATTCTTAAGGAAGAAGAAGGATATTGTTACTCAGTAGAAAGGATGGAACAAGTATTTTTCCCTATAGGAAGAACGCTGTGTTGGAAAGAGGTGCGAACAAGTTTATAGGGGAAGTTGAACTTCAGCTCGTGGAGCGGCTTTGAAATGTGGTGTTGGTGGACGTGGTTAGTCCAGGCCCTGGCCTGTTGGTCTGAAGTTCTTTGTGAATCATCTGAGATTCCCATATCACCACTCCTTTCTAAGGGAAGGGACTAGAGATTCTGATGGTTCACAGACCTGGTGTTTATTGCTAATAACCCTCAGACTTAAAAAGGTAGGTAACTGACCAGTGACTTATCCAACAGGTATTCGACCATTGTAATCCTGTTGCTGTTTAGGAAGTATTCTCAGTTTTTGGGTGGTTACTGAGTGACCTGCTTAGTGCTTATGCACCCTCCCTTCATCCCTTACTCTCCTTTTCTCCCTTTCTTTCCCTCTGCTCAGGGACAATTGGGATTGGGGACTTGGAAAGTACATTGGACAGTGCTGAGCTTGCATTTGGCCAGTGGATTATCTGGCATGACCACAGTAATGTATAATGTTTAAGGACCCCAAACAAGACCACAAAATCCTGGTAGAGAGCATTTTCCATCCAGCACTTGTTCACTGTGCCATTCTTACCTAGAGCCCCCAGAAAAGCATTTTTCAGAGACTTTGAGAACCAAACGTTCTTTGTCTGAGGAAGCGCTTTACCCTGGTTTCCTTGTTCTCATGTAATTTTCTCTCTTTAACAAAGCCATAATGATAGTGTCAGAGGCAGCCTTCGAGTTAGTATGAGTAATGTGGTTACTGTATTTTCTATTTTTATTTTAATGTGCTTTTCCTGCTGTGGATTTTTGTTTTGTTTTGTTTTAAAAATAGTGTTGAGCAAATGTAGTAATTCAGAGACGGGTGCGTACTGTGTCCTCTGGAATATAGTTTTGAAGGAAGGCTATGTTCACAATTCCTTAGTAGGGTAAATAGGAAAAGGTTTGGGACACAGACCCCTGAAAACATTGGCTCATGGTTGTATTAGGCCAGACTTCAGAGAAAAAAAACAGAACAACCCATAGGCTTTTGCTCTATACTACCTGTTAACATATATTATCTGTTTATTTTATGATTTATTGAGAGGACACAAAATTAAAGCACCAGTTCCTTAAATTGCTTCATTCATTTGCCTCTTTTAAAAGTTTGCAGGCCTGTTTAGAAATTTTAAATGAACAACAACAAATACAATACGTTTGAATTCCTCTTGAAAGAGTAATTAAAAGCTACTTGTCTCTGTGCTGTCATCTCTGCCAGAATTAGAGTTCATGCCGAGTATGTTCCATTGAATCAGCCATCATTCCATCACCAGCCAGGATTGCTGTTCCACGTATTGACATGTGAGGGAATGTCTGTCTTGCAGTAGCTATGGGTTTGTGCCAGATTTTGAGATCCATAGGGGCAGTGCTGGGAGCTTTTCAATTCTAAATCAGGGTTCCTATTCATAATAGCTGAGCCAGGGAAGTCGGGTTGAATCCGTGGCCAAAACCACGGTGAAAGAAAAAAAAAACAACAACTTTTTTTTCTCCCCCTTACCCTTCTTGTAGTGCTTTATTGCTTTAAAATATGAGTGTCTCTGTCCATTGATCCTCTGGCGACTTTCCGCTGGATTCAAATTGTGGTCTCTTAGGTGAAAAGGTCAGTGTGTTATTCATTCAGCCGCACATCGATGGAGATTAAGTGAGAGCAGTACAAGACATTTGGATCCTGCCAGACCTAGGGCACCTGAAGGAAGTTTATTTCTTTCCTCACTGCCCTTAGTTCTGCCTGCTGCAGAGGAGGATGGCCCAGTCTTCTGGGAGAGGGGGAGGGCTCTGATTGGCTGTGTGCTAACTGTCTCAAATCCATGGCCACAGGGTGAGTAAGAACCCTTGAGAATCAAGCGTGTCATCTTTGTAGCATCACCTGATTTAGTGCTTTTCCTCAAGTCTGAGATGTCTCGGGGGGCCTTTTTCCCTTGCAGCACTGATCTTTCAATGAGGTGCTAGTGTCTGTCCTGAGCAATAACAAGGAAAAACCATGAAGTGTGAACAGCTCTTATTAGGGGGTAAATGTCATTAACGCCTTTGTAGCCTTCTCTGCAATCTGAATGCTCTTGTCAAGAGAGTGCCTCACTGAAGCCTCCCTTACGATCATATAAATGGAGTTTAAGATGCTGAAATTTTACATTTTAATTAAGCAAGGCCATTAGCCCTCTTTACAGTGCATTTTTGTAGCCAGTTATGCTTGTACGTCTTAAAAGGACCATCTCTAAAATAAGGTTATTGAAAAACTGTAGAAACTGAAATTATTTAAGGATTTAAGAAATACTTGGTTTACTGTATATCAAAGTTTTAGGTAATTTTTGGTGTCAGCAGGGAGCAGATACTACTCTCAGCTTTAATTTTGTAGATATGAGATCCATGTGCTCATGTGTAAAACCACTGTATTGTACGTACTTTTATTCATGATATGAGAGAACACTAGCTTTTCAAATTAATGAGTAGGTAAGCCTATATTAATGAAAAGCATGAGCATAGAATGTTTAAATAATGATTGTATTATTTTCAGTACATAGATAGAAATGTTTCTCTATTCATGAATTGCCCTTATTTAAATTTCT
The DNA here is from genome assembly GCF_045843805.1 of Urocitellus parryii. Taxonomy (NCBI): domain Eukaryota; kingdom Metazoa; phylum Chordata; class Mammalia; order Rodentia; family Sciuridae; genus Urocitellus; species Urocitellus parryii. The sequence continues at coordinate 158,757,745 of NC_135534.1, read as the reverse complement.
AGTGTTTTCCTGAGCAAAAGTTTTATGTACGAAAATTTGCTGCAATAAACCTCCTCTGCAAGTTTGAAAACTTCAGAGTACTTTCTAGTTATTCTTTGTTGTGTGTCTTTGAGTTACAAAATAATAGGATAGTAAATAGTTGTATGGTAGGAGAATCAGATGCAGAAAAAAAATTCTCTTACTCTGCAAATTAATTTTTAAAAAAGAAAAATATTCAGACATCTAGTTGAAACTTGGGAGGTAAATATTAAAAAGTTCCAAGAAAGTTACAAGGAATTAACTATACTCATTATTGTTAATTTAAGATATATAATTTGACATTCTCTTTTATTTAGTGTACAGTCTGTTCAAATTTGATCCTCATCTCTTCTGAAAAACTGCCTAGGTCACAGGTTTTATAGCTTTTTTGTCACAAATTTTTTATTTTTGTTTTATTCCTATTATGAGGGTCTAAGAAAATACATCCATTCAATAGATATTTATGTGAGTGGATGCTATATACAAGAAGTAAACAGACACCAAATATATTCCTGTTGTCCACCGGCACTTTGTAGTCGGTGTTAATCTAAATAGAGAACATTGGGTACATTTTCTAACAATAAATATAGAAGCAAAACCTATAATTCGTGTAATAATGACTTATATATAAACTATTTGGACTTAATTCCAACTTACTTGAAAAGTTAGTGCTTTAAAGAATTTTAAACATTCCCCAGATATCTTGGTTGTATTATTAATTTAAATTCTGCCGTTAAAGGAATGACTAAATAAAAGAAAATTTCATCCCAGGACCCATTTTCTGAATTAAAAACATTTTAGTTTGAATTAATGAGATATTGCTGTCTATTATGGAAAACCTACCTACTTATTAGATTACAGAAGTTAAGCAGCAACGATGTGTTTCCTAGTCCTTAACTCATAAATGTTATGACAAGTTAATGAAAACTTATTTTAAAATTCCCTTTTAGTGAGAATCCAAAGATGATCATTTTTAGCCCCATCAGGATCATTTCACAAAAGCTGCCTGTGAAGTCACGCATTTAGAACAAGATGATCTCCATGGAATTGCTGTTACCAGTGCCACTTGGGGAGTAATTGGGCCAATTAAAATGAAGATGTTTTACATTAAATTGTGGTGCCTATTAAAATATAAGAACATCAAATATGGAATTAGTCTATATTCCTTTGTTAGTTTCTTTCACTTAGTACATAGAATTTTAGTTCATCTGATAGCTTACTTGACAAATAAGTAATATATGCATATAATTAAGAAGGTGATAGTCTAGTGCCCATAGGCGGTTCTTATGGAAAACAGTCTCAGATTTGGGGGACTGTGAGAAGACACTTCAGCTAGCACCATCTGCTTTGCCTGCTCTTTTCTCTCTGCTATACCTTACCCCTGGATTCAGGTAGTTAATATAAGTTAAAATTTCTAAGGTTCATACTCTAGGATAAGTTGGATTGAAAGATGTCTGGAGTATCAAAATTATCAAAGATATATAGTCATATTTCTCTATAGATGTTTTTCAAGGCACTGGATGGGGGGGGAACTTTACCGTATCATATTTCCATATGGAAAAGTATCTGGGACATGAAAGGGGCACACCCTTAGAAACGGAGTAGATCTTTAAAAGGAACTTTATAAAAGAATGCTAGTTTAGGGTGTGCATATGTGATTTATTCACTTGCGCTTATACTTTGAAAGCCTTAACAGCATTCTGGGTATAAGTTGCAGTTTTCTTGACCTTAGGCGTGTCTGATAGTTTAAATTCCAAACTTTTTATATTTGCCTATGCCATAGGTCAAATATGTCTTAGCCTGGTTGTCATTTATGTTCGTTAAGGATTACCTTGTTTTTAAAGATTGTTGGATTGAATTTCTTTATGAAAGACGCCTTCTCCTACACATGTAATTTTATGTTAATAGAAAGTCAAGAGTATAGAATTTAAACATGAATTTATGTGGTGACAAGGGTAAGGTATGATTTCTCTCCCGTGTTTTTTCTGAGTGTGTGTGTGTGTGTGTGTGTGTGTGTGTTGGTTTGTTTTGGGGGTGTTACTGGGGATGAAGCTCAGAGACACTCTACCACCGAGCTATATCCCCAGCTCTTTTAATTTTAATTTTTATTTTAAGACAGGGTCTTTCTAAGTTGCCAGGCAGGACTTGAGCTTTCAGTCCTCCTTCTTCAGCCTCCCAAGTAGTTAGGATTAAAGGCGTGTTGCCACGGAATGTGTGAGTACACACACACACACACATACACACACACACACACACACCCTATACCTACCTTGGAACGAACATGGTTCTTCTGCTATCCACTAATTTACTACAATAATACCTGCAAAAGAGTAACATATGGTTGTTAAACATAACAAGAAGTAGAAGTTTTTTTCCCTCCCAAATAATACTGGAGTGTTTTGAGTGAGTAAAAGGAGACTGAATGTACTTACGCATTGAAAAACTTGGGACCTTTACAGTATATATTCAAAGTATTAGTCAATGTATACGTATTTGTTTTGGATTCAGTTCCTAAAACTAAACCATATTTTCCTGCAGAATAAAATACATGAATAGTATAGACATCTTCCTCGTCTAAAATAATTTGAGAATCCAAAATCATTATGTT